>NC_041384.1:4793012-4802545 GCF_002162155.2 Triticum dicoccoides | reverse complement strand
ATATATATATATATATCATCGAATGTCTCACAACCACCATTATAATTAATTCACACATAGATACACACATGTATATATGTATATAATTAGGTAGCTATATACAATTTCTCCTAATTGGTGCCTTCGGAGCCAGTGGCATTAGCCTAATTGGTGCCTTCGGAGCATGATGACAATTGGAAGTGGTTCATGGGGGCGGTAGCGGGTAATAGTATTCTCCTTTGGGATCTATGACCTGGTCGAGCAAAAATCCCGCTATTTCCTCTTGATGTGCTTGTACGCGCTTCGTTGGTAGGAGCTTCTCCCACACCTCTGTGAACTGTTAAGAAGGAGATCAATATGCATGTGTATTAGTTGTGTGACTAGATATCGATAATGGTGTAAAAATTGTGAATAGTGTTTTGACAAACGTACCCATTCCTGTCTTTGAGATCTGCTCCTTACGAACGCCATCATGCGAATGTTCTCGCAAATGCAGTATGCACACAGATCAGTCCCCTGCGCCTACTCAAGGGCCTTTACGAGAATGGAATTTGATCAGATAATAATTAATCAAGCATGATAATTAAAGAGATGGCAGCTAGCTAGCTAGTACTACTTAATTACTTACCTTGGGTCGACACCATTTCAGATTTTGATTCCATTTGCCTGGAGTGACGCTGATGAACTTTGCCCAAGCCCTGCCCGCCGACAAAGAGAATGAATAAATGGGTTATTAAATATTTGTTATCAGGAAATGACAAACTAATTAAATAGGTCGAGATATAGTTAATAATGATTGAAATTACTTGGTGACTATCCCCTTCACGATGGTATAGTCACTTGCTTTCTTAAGTAGTGAGTCTAGTACTTCAACTGTTCCTTCATCAACTTTAATGATTAACAAGATCCAGTGAAATCTGCACGCACACATGTTTGCATGTCTTAATTAAGCGGGCATATGTAAGCAAAAACATGTAGCTAGCTAGTAGGCAAAAACAGAGAATTTGTAGTATAAGACAGTGTGACTCACTGGAAGTTGTAAGGAAGTAGTATATCTTCATTGGTATTGAGGCGCTTCAAGAACTCTAGCATGCTTTCCTCTACACTTTTTTCATAATATGCATCTAATTTCCATGTGTAATCATTAACGGTATTTGGGTTAATGAACCCGATGCCATAGCGTCCACCTATTTTCATTTCGTACATCTTCATCCTGCATAATACCACAGAAAAGAATATAGTGAGGATAATTACAGGTAATGATTGATCAACATCATCACTACAGCTAGCTTGAGACTTAAATTACAAAAAGAAATCACTTACAGACAATAGAAACTAACGATAGATTTGTCGAGTGCGTCTTGATTGTATAACTGAAATAGTTCTGAATACTCAACGGCCACAACTTTCTCATGGTAGTAATGATCCTTCTTGACATTCACCATGAGGGACTCTCGATTGGAAATCTTGGTAATGTTCATGTACCATTGATGCAATTCATACATTCTCATTGGGAGCTTCTTGACCTCGTCTGGCTCGACCAAAGGTTGGCCCCGGACATATTTCCGTTTTATTTCCTCCTCTGTAAGCAGAGGCATGGGCTCGATCTCGAGGAGTTGTCCAACAGTGATCTTGAGGATTTCAGCCTGCCTTATATGCTCCTTGGTTATTACCACATCGCCCAGCTGGGGAACGTTAACGGTTTGCCCACAATAATATTGGGCGCGTGTACTCTTTTGTGTTGTTGGCACAACAAGCGGGGGGATTGATTGCGCCGCCTGTTCTCCCAGCTGGGGAACGGTTTTACCGCATTTTTTGCCAGTTGATTTACTCGAGCTCGAGCTCACCTCTTTCTGTAGACATGCTCGATTTAACTTCCTGATGTGGCACTCATAGTCTGTGTCAACAGGCTTGGGAGATGGTGGTCTAGCCATACGAATGAAGTGGTCAATCTTTTCCTCAGGCACTTTCTCCCTTGGCGGCGGTGGCGGTTTCTGTGCAAAATGGGCTTCCACCTCGGCCTTCGATATGGCTGCGTTTTCCTCCTCGGACTTGTCATAACGCCTCTGCGGAAGAGGCGCGAGGCTGCTTGGACCATATTGAAATCTCTTGCCTCCGCCTGTACCTCCCGTACTACCTCGACTTGTACCGCTACACACCATAGCTGCGGCGGCTCTCTTCCGTGATTGCTGAGGCAGCGGAAACGGCTGACGTGGCTGAGTTGGACGAGGAGGAGTGGCCTGAAGCTGTGCGAGACTTGAGGAGGAGTGGCTTGAAGTTGTGCCAGACTTGGAGGAGGAGTGGACGTCTAACGCTGTGTCGGACTTGGAGGAGGAGTGGCCTGACACTTTGCCAAACTTGGAGGAGGAGTGGCCTCACGCGTTGGTGGACTTGGAGGAGCGGGAGTCTACTGACTCGGTGGCGGACTTCGACGAGAAGTCGGGTGACGCGGTGTCGATGGCCTTCGAAAGAGGATGCAATCCTTTCTCCATAGGATGAGAAGATGTATGGCCTCTCCCAATGTGTGCTCGTCGTCACCTCCAGGAATGTCAAGCTGTAGCCCCGAATATGGGTCCACCACCTCATCAACCAAGACACGAGCATAGCCCGCTGGAATCGGGTTGCAATGGAAGGTTGCCTCGGGGGGATTTGTAAAAGTAACGGCGTCTGCCACCTTCATGGATATGTTCTTCATTTTGAAGTGTAGCTCGCAGTTAGTGTTCTCCATGATGTCATCCACGGGGTATCTATCCAGCATTGCGTCGCCTGGGGCGGAACCCACGCTGCTTCTCGGCATGGATGGGGCGGTGCTATCCAATGCTGGATCATCCGCTAGCTGCTACAGCTGCTGAGACCCCCTTTCCTGGCTAAGTGAGTCGATCTGCTCCTGCTGCCACTGGAATTTGACTGCCAAGTCCGCGTGTGCTGATTCTAGGCCTTGAAGGCGTTCATAGTCCAGCTTCCTCTGCTCCTCCTCCATCTTCCTCTTCTTCTCCTCCGCAATCTTCTTTCTCGCACGGGTTATGTAGTCGGTGTTCCAGTCCGAAAACCCCTCATACCACGGAATAACGCACTTGCCTCGTGTTCTTCCCGGGTGTTCAGGATTTCCCAGGGCACGCGTCAGCTCGTCGTTCTCTCTGTTGGGATGGAACACCACCGATCGAGCCTCTTCTATTGCAACAAGTAGCTTATGGTCGGCTCCGTTCAGACATGCCTTCTTCGAAACTTTGCCTGTCTTCGGGTCCAACTCCCCCACATGCGCATAGAACCAAGTCCTGCACCTGGGGGGCCAGCTCCTAGTAACCGGAGAGACACCTGCATCCTCCATCTCTTTCTCAGACTTATTCCACTTAGGCATTGCCACCGCGTAGCCACCTGGCCCAGCTTATGGAACTTACCCTTTTTTTCGGCAATCTTCTTGTTTATTCTCGACCGTTCCTTAGCTAATTCCGAATCCTTGAATTTCACGAAATCGTCCCAATGAGCACTTTGCTTCTCTAGTGTTCCCTCGAATACTGGAGTCTTCCTTCCTCCCTTGACGTACTTGTCCCATACACGATTCTTGTGGTTGTTGAATGCAACCGCCATCTTCCTAAGAGCAGCGTCCTTGACTTTCTCCACATCTGCATCTGTGAAATGATCTGGCAGGGTGAAATGTTCCATGAGAGTTTCCCAAAGCAGACCTTTTTTGTCTGTCGTCGACAAAAGTAACATCTGGACTTGGCTTTGCTGGCTCTCTCCATGCTTGAAGGGAGATCAGGAGTTGGTCCTTCACAAGAACTCCGCACTGACGAATGAACTTGTTTGCAATCTTCTTAGGCGCTAATGGTTCGCCATTAGGTTTGATGGCCTCGATATTGTACTTTACGCCCTCCTTCAACTTTTTGTTTGGGCCTCGTTTCTTGTTGCCTGAAGATTTGCTCGATCCGGATGGCTGAAAGAAGAAAGATCGATTCGTTAATATATCTTCAAGTCATTTAAAACATGTGATGATCACCAGATGCCTGCTTATATAAATATATATACCTCGCCGGTCTTTGTTGTTTCAAGATCAACATTTTCTTCGTCATCATCACAATCATAGTTCATGACTTCATTAATTCGGTCGTCGCGATTGAATATCATATCACCCTCCCGGTGTTGTTTATAAATTCGGAGCCGTCATAATCTTCTTCATTCTGATCATCATCTGGCCCGCGAGGATGGCGTATGATATCGAACAGGGTCTCTTCACCCTCTCTGCCGATTTTATCCGCCATAGCTTTTATTTAATTAATCCAAAAGAAATATAAAACAATTTAGTATTCAAATTAAAATGCATGGATGCAATCAATTAATAAGGAAAAACTGAATCAATCATAGTACATAATAACACTAGTAGAAAACAGGGCTATGGTCCAAGCCGCATCAACCCATTAGTCCCGGTTCAGTCTAGAACCGGGACCAATGTGGGCATTGGTCCCGGTTCGTGAGCCCAGGGGGTCGGCCGGGCCACGTGGGCCATTGGTCCCGGTTCATCTGGACCTTTTGGTCCTAGTTGGTGGGATGAACCGGGACCAAAGGGCCTCCCTCCTGGCCCACCACCATTGGTCCCGGTTGGTGGCTTGAACCGGGACCAAAGGCTCCCCTTTAGTCCCGGCACATGCCACGAACCGGGACCAATGAATTGCATATATATACCCCTCGCCCGCGAGCAGAGCACAGTGCTCTGTTTTTTCTGGCCGAGGGGGAGAGGGCTTTGTGGTGCTCTAGCTCACCTCCTATGCACATGAGGTGTTCGATGGAATGCCCGAGCCACACTACTTAAGCTTTCTCCTCTCGAAGCTCGACCCCCAAGCTCCATTTTCCTCAAGATTTGTCTAGATTTAGCGGTCCGTCATGCCCCGTCCCCGTCTTCACCACCGTCGATCACCCGCGCCGATCTCATCACAGACACCACCGTGGTGAGCCTCTTGTTCTTATCTTCTTTCTGAAAGGAAAATATTCTTACTTGTATGTTTAGATAGATACTAGTATCATTTTCTTACATTTATTATTGCATCTTATATAGTGCGATGGTTTTGGTATCCGCCCCCGTCGGCCCTCGTCCTGTCTATGATTCGGATTTGGTATGTATATTATCTTTATAACTATTGGTTCATTTATTGTTTATGAAAATTATGCCGACCAACGTGACATAGATTTTATTTATCTAGGATGTATGTGAATCAGAAATGCCAACCGACCCTATTGTCGAGAGGTTAAATTTAGTTGAAGAAGAAAACAATTTGTTGAAGGAAAAAATAAAAAAAATTGTGGAGGAGAAGATGATATTGGAGTTGCATGTTGCGGATGTCGTCGATGATCACAAGATCAAGATGGATGCAATGCGCTTGAAGATTAGAAAGATTAGAAAATATGCCATTCATACCGAGGCTTGGTATCATTATGCCGTTGGATCAATTGTTACCTTGGTTGCGATTATGATCGCATTTGTTTTCGCATTGAAATGTTTTACATAGTTTCAATGTATGGTTTAATTAATTAGATGCTCTGGAGAGCTATATGTTGTTAGATGAGAACTATGTATGCACTTTGGTCTTAATGTGATGATGAACTTCTATTAATTTGGACACTTAATTATATATAATGCACGCAGATGAACCGGCAATGGATGTATGGTGACAGACACACCCGCGAGTACATTAAGGGCGTGCATGAGTTTCTCGATGCGGCTGAGGCAAACAAGCAGAATGGTTTTATGTGTTGTCCATGCACTGAATGTGGGAATACGAGGTCTTACTCTAACCGGAAAATCCTTCACTCCCACCTGCTTTACATGGGTTTCATGCCACACTATAATGTTTGGACGAGGCACGGAGAAATAGGAGTTATGATGGAAGACGGCAAAGAAGAAGAGTACAATGAAAACTATGTGCCCCCTGAATACGGTGATGCTGCAACAGGGGGAGCTAGTGAAGATCAAGAGGAACCAGACGATGTGCCCAATGATGCTGCCACAGGTGAAGCTGCTGAAGATCAAGAGGAACCAGACGATGTGCCCGATGATGATGATCTCTGCCGGGTCATTGTCGATGCAAGGACGCAATGCATTAGTCAAAAGGAGAAGCTGAAGTTCGATCGCAGTTTAGAGGATCACAAAAAAGGGTTATACCCCAATTGCGAAGATGGCAACACAAAGCTCGGTACCGTACTGAAATTGCTGCAGTGGAAGGCAGAGAATGCTGTGGCTGACAAAGGATTTGAGAAGCTACTGAAAATATTGAAGAAGAAGCTTCCAAAGGATAACGAATTGCCCGACAGTACATACGCAGTAAAGAAGGTCGTATGCCCTCTAGGATTGGAGGTGGAGAAGATACATGCATGCCCTAATGACTGCATCCTCTACCGCGGTGCATACAAGGATCTGAACGCATGCCCGGTATGCGGTGCGTTGCGGTATAAGATCAGACGAGATGACCCTGGTGATGTTGACGGCGAGCCCCTCAGGAAGAGGGTTCCTACGAAGGTGATGTGGTATGCTCCTATAATACCACGGTTGAAACGTCTGTTCAAAAACGAAGAGCATGCCAAGTTGATGCGATGGCACAGTGAGAACCGAAAGAAAGATGGGAAGTTGAGAGCACCCGCTGATGGGTCGCAGTGGAGAAAAATCGAGAGAAAGTACTGGGATGAGTTTGCAAAGGACCCAAGGAATGTATGGTTTGCTTTAAGCGCGGATGGTATTAATCCTTTCGGGGAGCAGAGCAGCAATCACAGCACCTGGCCCGTGACTCTATGTATGTATAACCTTCCTCCTTGGATGTGCATGAAGCGGAAGTTCATTATGATGCCAGTTCTCATCCAAGGCCCTAAGCAACCCGGCAACGAAATTGATGTGTACCTAAGGCCATTAGTTGAAGAACTTTTACAGCTGTGGAATGGAAACGGTGTACGTATGTGGGATGAGCACAGGCAGGAGGAATTTAACCTTAAGGCGTTGCTGTTCGTGACCATCAACGATTGGCCCGCTCTCAGTAACCTTTCAGGACAGACAAACAAAGGATACCACGCATACATGCACTGTTTAGATGACACTGAAAGTATATACCTGGACAAATGCAGGAAGAATGTGTACCTGGGCCATCGTCGATTTCTTCCGACCAACCATCAATGTCGAAAGAAAGGCAAGCATTTCAAAGGCGAGGCAGATCCGGAAGAAGCCCGCCATGCGCACCGGTGATCACGTGCTTGCTATGGTTAATGATTTACACCACGTAATCTTTGGAAAGGGTCCCGGTGGACTAGCTGTTCCGAATGACGCTGAGGACACGCACCCATGTGGAAGAAGAAATCTATATTTTGGGACCTACCCTACTGGAAAGACCTAGAGGTCCGCTCCTCAATCGACGTGATGCACGTGACGAAGAACCTTTGCGTGAACCTGCTAGGCTTCTTGGGCGTGTATGGGAAGACAAAAGATACACCTGAGGCACGAGAGGACCTGCAACATTTGCAGTATAAAGGTCCTGCCAGCTACGCTCTTACGAAAGAAGAGAAAGAAATCTTCTTTGAATGCCTGCTAAGTATGAAGGTCACGACTGGCTTCTCGTCGAATATAAAGGGAATAATAAATATGCCAGAGAAAAAGTTTTAGAACCTAAAGTCTCATGACTGCCACATGATTATGACACAACTGCTTCCGGTTGCATTGAGGGGGCTTCTACCGGAAAACGTTCGATTAGCCATTATGAAGCTATGTGCATTCCTCAATGCAATCTCTCAGAAGGTGATCGATCCAGAAATCGTACCAAGGCTAAGGAGCGATGTGGCGCAATGTCTTGTCAGTTTCGAGCTGGTGTTCCCACCATCCTTCTTCAATATCATGACGCACGTCCTAGTTCATCTAGTCGACGAGATTGTCATCCTGGGCCCGTATTTCTACACAATATGTTCCCCTTTGAGAGGTTCATGGGAGTCCTAAAGAAATATGTCCGTAACCGTGCTAGGCCAGAAGGAAGCATCTCCATGGGCCATCAAACATAGGATGCTATCGGGTTTTGTGTTGACTTCATTCCTGGCCTTAACAAGATAGGTCTCCCTAAATCGCGGTATGAGGGGAGACTGACTGGAAAAGGCACTCTGGGAAGAGACTCAATAATATGCAGGGACGGATATTCTTGGTCTCAAGAACACTACACAGTTCTACAGAACTCTACCTTGGTGACCCCGTATGTCGATCAACACAAGAACAGTCTACGCTCCAAACACCCGGAGCAGTGCGACGACTGGATTACATGTGAACACATCAGGACTTTCAACAGTTGGTTGGAAACACGTCTCAGAGGTGAGAACACTGTTTGTGATGAGTTGTACTTGTTGTCCAGGGGACCATCTTTGACTTTATTGACTTACAAAGGACACGAGATAAATGGGAATACATTTTACACGATCGCCCAAGATCAAAAGAGCACCAACCAAATCAGCGGTGTCCGCTTTGATGCAGCAACCGAGAGCGGAAAGGACACATATTGTGGTTACATAGTGGACATATGGGAACTTGACTAGGGACCTGATTTTAAGGTCCCTTTGTTTAAGTGCAAATGGGTCAATCTGTTAGGCGGCGGGGTACCGGTAGACCCACAGTACGGAATGACAACAGTGGATCTGAAAAATCTTGGGTACACTGACGAACCGTTCGTCCTAGCCAATGATGTGGCACAGGTTATCTATGTGAAGGACATGTCTACCAAACCGAGAAAAAGAAAAGATAAGGAAGCGAATACATCACACGATGAGCCAAAGCGCCACATAGTTCTTTCAGGAAAAAGGGACATCCTGGGAGTGGACGGCAAGACAGACATGTCTGAAGATTATGAAAAGTTTCATCAAATTCCTCCCTTCAATGTCAAGGCTGACCCAAGCATCCTGATAAATAATGAAGATTATCCATGGTTACAGCGCAATAAGCAAATGACACAAGCGAAGAAAAAGTGAAGACTTTCTCCCGCAATAAGCAAATGCTATGTGGGTGAAATTATGATACCATCCCAACTTTCAACTTTTTCAGAGTTCATTTGAAATGCTTTCATGTTTTATGGTTCGAAACTTTGATACTTCGAAAGTGATTGTCCATTTTGTACACGAAGTGCATCAAGTTTTTGTCGTAACCCTCTCTACTTTTTGGAACATGCTATGTGGGTGAAATGATGATACCATGCCAACTTTCAACCTTTTCAGAGTTCATTTTATAAAAACAATCAATTAAAATATTATGTTATGATCAACTAAAATAAAACTATAATATTCTTCAATAGCAAGGAAGAAAAAAAATTCTAATTTTATAGTAAAGTTATTCATAAACTAGTGATTCACACAAATTTTTAAAAATTCAAGTTTAAACTATTTAAAATTTAAAACTAATGGCACTAACAGAAAGTTTATAATTTTTGTGACCTAAAAGCAAAAAGAAATCACTAAAAAACTATAAGTATTTAGTTGTAAGTAGAAATAAAAAATAAATAGAAAAAAATTTCTAATTTTATAGTAAAGTTATTCATAAACTAGTGATTCAC
>NC_041384.1:4761987-4791988 GCF_002162155.2 Triticum dicoccoides | reverse complement strand
GAGCTCCGCCGTCCGCCGCCGCCGAGCGCGCCCCGCCGTCGCCCTCACCCTCGCCGACCCCGAGCCCATCCTCATCGACGTCGCCCCCGATGCCGGCCGCCCGCGTCTCCTCCCCGATCCCTCCGGGAGAGGTAGCCCATCCTCTCCTTCCTTCCCTGCTCCAAATTTGCAAAATATTGATATGATGTAGATGTATGTGTGTATGTATGTATGAGTTGGGGAGAAAGTTTATAATTTTTGTTCATATATACTGTAGATGCATGTATGTATGATGAATTTTGATATTTTTTTGTTCATATATAATGTAGGTGTATATGTATGTATGGAATGATATCGATGGATGTATGTATATGGAACATTCGTAGAAAATATGACCAATGTCCCCCTCCGGTTCACTCGGGAACACTATTCATAGAAGGAGAAGAAGAAGGAGAAGACGAGGAGAGGAAGAAAAGGAAGAGGAGAAGAAGAAAGGAATATAGGAGAAGAAGAGAAAATTAGAATATATATTCTATTTTCTCTTTTCTCCTCTATTCCTTTCTTCTTCTCTTCTTTTTCTTCTTCTTTTTTTTCTTTGACACATGGGGGGGGTCGAGAACGTCGGACATTCATGAGAGAGGCGAGGAACAAGGGGAAGAAGAGGGAGAAGAAGAGGAGAGGAAGAAGAGGAAGTCTTCTCCTCTATTCTTTCTTTTCTTCTTTTTTCTTCGTCTTCTTCCTCTTTATTTTATCGGGAACGAGGGTCGTCGAGAGGTCGAGGAGTGGTAGAGGAGAAACCCTAAATAGAAAGTATCGTCGGTGTGAGATACATGTACCGTCGGTGTCGGACACTACACCCACATCCCACAATCGGCGCGGGCTTCGACGCCCACGTCACTTGTGGGACGTGGATGTAGTGTCCGGCACCGAAGGCCACATGTATCTCACACCCACGATACTTGCTAGCTATTTAGGGTTTCCTCTACCGAAAAGAAGAGGAGAAATAAATAAGAGGAAGAAAAAAGAAGAAAAAGAAGAGGAGAAGAAGAAAGGAATAGTGGAGAAGAAGAGAAAATAGAATTTATATTTTCTCTTCTTCTCCACTATTCCTTTCTTCCTCTCCTCTTTTTTTTCTTATTTTCTTCTACTTCTTCTTCTTCTCATTCTTATTCTTATTAGCCGAAAGTAGAGAGAGGTTTCCTAGTGTCAAAGTATTGAAGAAATCCATGCCTTCATCATTAGCCGGAAGTAACCATGGCATGTTGGTACGAAGTTCTGCAAAGTTGTTCTGGAATGGAGTCCCGGATAGAATAATCCGCCTTTTGGTACCAATTCAGCAAAGGCCTTCCAAATAGTGATATTCGGAAGGCTCTTGCTGAACTTTGTACAAAAAAGCGAATTATCCTATCTGGGACTCCGTTCCAGAACAACTTTGAAGAGCTTCGTACCATCATGCACATGTTAATTTCGCCTAATGATGAAGACATGGTTTTGTTGAATCCCTTGACACTAGGCATCCTCCCGACCCCTCGGCGATCCTATCGAACATGAGAGGAAGAAGAGGATAAAAAAAGAAGAGGAAGAAGAAAAAAAAGAGGAGAAGCAAGAATAGAGGAGATCTTCTCCTCTTATTTTTCTTCTTCTTCCTCTTTTTTTTATCGGGAACGAGGGTCGTCGAGGGACATAGATGTAGTGTCATTGTTGTCGATATATACCCCCTCCCGATAGCTTACTATGATTAGGTAGTTCTACGTTTGGCACTAATATATCCATCTGTCATGTTTGAATAATAATTGCCATGTTGTAAATATTTGTAGAAACTATGGACACCGCCCTAGACGAAGTAACAAAAGAAGCGTTGTTGAGGGACATAATCGCAGAAGGAAGTGATGCCGTCTCGTTGTTTCTCAACGAAACCGATGGTCTGGAAGGAGACGGTGAACAAGCTGGCTACGGTGACCTAATGCCGGTGCAAGAAGAAGAACATGAGGACGGCTCCGGTGACCCAATGCCGGTGCAAGAAGGAGACCGTGATGACGGCTCCGGTGACTGAACCGAGTCCGGCTAGGTATATATATTAGTTAAGCCTATGCTGACTAGCTGATTGATGCATTCATTGTTTTGGTATGTACACATATTAATTAAGTCTTTGTTCTTTTTTCTAGCCCTCCGGATCGAGCACAACTTCGGTAAAGAGACGAGGCCCGAAGAAAAAGTTGAGCTCGGATGAAAAGTTTGAGATCATAGCAATCGCGCCCGACGGCCAACCTATTGAACCCCTCCGGACAAAGAGTGCATTTGTTGCTCAGTGCGGGGTTCTGGTTAGGGACAAGATCCCGATAAGCATCCAGCAATGGTTTAAGCCGGCTACAGAAGGCCCTGAGGTATCTTATGTCAATGATATGCAGAAAAATGATCTTTGGACTGAGCTGAAGTCAAATTTCACCCTACCGCCTGAGGATAATCCAGAGAACCCAGTTAAAGAGAAATTAATCAAGTCTTTTGCTCTGAAGAGGATGGCAGAACTATTCAGGAGGTGGAAGAAAGAGCTGAATAAGTTTGTCGAAAATAATGAGACACCAGAATTCAAGGGCAGATATGAGAAGATCAGAGATCACTGGCCCGCATTTGTGGCCCACAAGACATCGGAAAAGAGTAAGAAGATGTCGGCGACAAACAAGCAAAATGCTGCGAAGAAGAAGCTTCACCATCGCACGGGGTCAGGTGGCTACCTCGTAGCCCGTCCTAAGTGGTCCAAGACTGAGAATGATCTGGTTCATAAAGGGATCGAACCAGAGACAATTAACTGGCCAGACCGTTGCCGGACTTGGTTCTTCGGGGCTGGCGGAACACTGGACCCTGTAACAGGGAAGTGCATTTGGACGAACAATCAAATGGACATACCAGTCAGTAAGCTTAAGCAGTATATCGAAGCAGCGCAGGAAGGGACGTTCTTTCCAGACAGAGAGAACGACGAGCTCACAATGGCCCTCAGGAATCCTGAGCACCCTGGACGGACACGAGGCACGCCAGGCTCCATTCCGTGGAAGGTTGGGTTTCCGAACGCAGGCGGTTACAAATCCCATGAGAGGAGGAAAAAAGTGCAGCAGACCCAAATGCAGGCGCTGAAAGCAAGGGTAGACGCGATAGAGGAACGAGAAGCAAATCGCAGCAAACGTACTGCCCAAGCCTCCCCCGAAGCTACCCCGCCATCTCAGCGCAGAAGCAGCGTGGCTTCCACCGAGCTGCTTCAGCCGGAGCATGCCTTGACGGCTCCTGCCAGCTATCCCGTGGATGCTATAACGGAGTCTCAAAATTGCCACCTTATGACGCAATGAATGAATTTGAAGGTCAAGGCGGCTGTTGGCTCTATTTTTCCTACTGAACCCGGCGCAACTTTTCACTGCCGGCCGATTCCAGAAGGATATGCTAGGGTGATGGTGGATGAGATAACGGAGGGATTTGAGGACCTCCAACTTGACCACCCTACCGGTGAAGGGGAGACTCGGCTGGGGTCTGCTCTGAAGACTCCATGCCTATGGCGGAAGGAGCTCATCAACCTTCCAAACTGGACGCCACCGCCGCCTCCTCCTCCTCCTCCGGCGAGTCAGGGCACTCCTCCTCCACCGCCTCCTCCTTCGGCGAGTGACGATCAGGGCCCTCGGCCGGCTCCTTCTCCGGCGCGTGGCGGCACTCCGCCTCCTTCTCCGCCTGCGCCGACGCGCCCGAGCAGCCAGCCTTCTCCTTCTCCGCCTCGTCAGCAAGGGCGGAAGAGACCTGCCGCCGCTCCAGCTGCTCCGGCGCGTCGTAGTCCTTCTCCTTCGCCTATTAAGCAAGTAAAGAAGACAACCGCTACGTTTGCTCGGTCGGCGTCTAGCAGTACAACCAGAGGCGGGAGGACATACAGATTCGGTCCTTCTCTGAAGACTCCAGAGAAGTTACCATACGAGAGGACCCAGGAGGAGAACGCCGAGATCGCGCGAGAAGAAGTGAAGAAATTCTTTGACGGGGTGAAAGCAAAGAAACATCCACCTACGGAGGAGAAGGTAGATCGGGTGAAAGTGAAGCGCACTCTGGTGGCCCTGACAAAACCACCGAAGTCTGATCCGCCGAAAGGAAACTATGACCGCATTATTGGAGAGGAATTTGCCGAAGCGGAGCGGTCGGGAAGTACTGTCAGTGATCAAAGGCTGAAAGAACGACGAGCTGGGAAACAAATTGCCCAGCTCGGTGAACAAGCAAAGCAATCGTGCCCCCCGCTCAAGGTGCCTAGCCACAACGTCGATAATGATCCGAGGATGGTGCCCGGTTATAGCAATCTTGTAGATTACCTGCCCAACGAAGTACATTATGAACCCATGGAGGTGCAGATACAAAGATACGAGTACGGGAAGCCTCTCGTCAAAGATGAAAGATCTCTATCAACGATGATGCGAAGATTGCATGATTGGTACTTGAAAATCTGCAGAGACTCTGGGGGGAGGAGTACTTTGTATGTGAAAGTTAAAAAGGAGCATGACCTCGTTGGAATTGATCTGTTGCCTGTTCCATTTGAGGAGTTCTATCAATTTTTCAATCAATTGGCCCTCGATAAAACAACGGTTGCCTGCTACTGTCTGTAAGTAGTACTACTTCTGTCATTAAGTTTCTCTATATAGCTTAGCTCTTTCATTGCATGTATTTATAATCATCCTCACTATATTATGCAGATTGAAGATCGCCGAATTGAAGAAAAGACAAGTCGGTGATATTGGGTTCATTAACACATATCTCATAGATGCAACTCAAGTTAAACTTCACGCCGCAGCTACCGAGGCCAGCTTGCTACGATTGTTCGTAATAAATCAAAACAAAGATATAATACTCTTTCCTTACAACTTCAGGTGAGTGTTACTATCTTGTGCGTATTCGGTTTCCCTTATATATTAGTCAAGGTTATAGTAATGTAATTCATGAGTTATGCATGTGTGTGCAGTTTCCACTTTATTCTCCTAGAGATTAAGCTTGAGCAGGGAGTAGTAACCGTATTGGACTCTAAACGAAAAGATCCCAAGGAGTATGCGGACATGACTGAAATCCTCAAGAAGTAAGTTAAATCGATCATTATCGACCATATCAGCAACTTTGTTCGTTTCCTGATATCAAGTAATTGTTTTCTTTGTCCGGCAGGGTTTGGAGAAAATTCACCAAAACAGTTCCGGGACTGCCGAAGGAGCTGGAATTTAGACACCCGAAAGTAAGTACTATAGTAGCATGTTCCGCGCATCTCCTAGTGATTCAAGTGCTAGTTTCATCAATACCATTTAGCATTCTTGCTTATCAGTTTGATTGACCTCTATTTCTTGTAAAGTGGTTGTGGCAGGAACAAGGGAATGATTTCTGTGGATACTACATCTGCGAGTCCATCCGCCACACGACCTGTGAGCGGGGCGGGTACTCTAACGAACAATATGAAGTACGTAAATAACAACATTCACAATTTTATTTTATTACCATCATTTGTGTTGAGTTTCATTCATTCATACATATATGTATTGACCCCCTTCTTCAAATTAGATGTTTCGGAAGCGGGATGAACTCCTAGCACCAGCTCGCATGCGAGCAATTCAAGAGGAATTGGCGGCATTCTTTCTTGACCACGTGATCCCTGAAGACGGAGAATTCTATGTAGACCCTGAGTCCGTATGATTATATTTGTAAGAGATAATTATTGTATATATGTAGCCGGTAGTGTCAGATAGATATACGAGAACTTGTTGTTTGACCAATCTCTCGGAGAAGGAGAGGTGGTCGATATCACTTCTCTCTGTATATATGCATATATGTTCATGACAATCTTCTGTTTCCTTCGTTTGCTTACTAGCTAGCTAGCGTGTCTAGTCCTCTCTATATACGTATGTATAGTACGTAGCGTCGACCAAGCACGGACATAACAGAGGACACTTCTCTCTATTAATTATAACTAGCTAACACAATATATGAAACACCTAAATTAACCCCCCAAAACCCCCAACCCCCCCCCCCTTTCAAAAAAAAACAAAAACCCCAGCCACAGAAGTGCTGACGCGTGGATGCCTATTGGTCCCGGTTGGTGCCACCAACCGGGACCAAAGGGTCTCCTGACTGGGCTCTGCGCACTGCCCACGTGGAGGGCCTTTAGTCCCGGTTCTGGATTGAACCGGGACTAAAGGGGGGAGGTATTAGTACCGACACTTTAGTCCCGGTTCCGGAACCGGGACTAAAGGCCCTTACGAACCAGGACTATAGGCCCTTTTTCTACCAGTGTAAGCATCATCGAATAGTCTCGAATAATAGATATAATCTCGAATACATCATCTCGAATAATATATATAATCTCGAATAAATCATCTCGAATATTATATATCAAATACATCACTAGCTAGCTAGCTATCTATAGCAGCTAATAAAGATCGAATACTAAAGAGTAATCTAGGCCACTCGCAGTTCCTGAGGCGTGGGCGGTGGACAACCAAAGTGAAGGAACCATCACTGGATCATAGCTCAGGTGATCTCCCCAAAGAACCTGCCAGGTATTGGAGAACCTGATGTCCATAGCAGCCATGTAGCGATGGACGTGCTTGTCCTCCTCCCTGACACGGCGATGTACCACCTCCGGCGGGGCCGGCTCCCTCCGCACCGAAAGTGGCCCACGCGAACACCACCAAAGGAGATGAGGGTCGACGACCGGACCCGGGACCGGGTTCCTCACCAAGCGTCGCGCCCCTGAAGGTAGCACCTCCCAGTGCCAGCCCGGCGGAGCCCAATCCCGGACATGGGTCCTCTGAAGCAGGACGTCGTCGCGAACGGGTCGATGGCGAGGATGCGGGCCGGGCATCATCGACAACAAATACTATGTGCCGCAAAAGTAAAGTAACATTTTTAAATGATGGATTGTGATTTCATATATTCAAATTCTAAATTTTATAACTAAAAATATAAGAAACTAAAAAAACATTGATCATCGTCTAACAATTTGAAATTAATCTAATTCATCTAGCTAGCTAAAACTAACATTTCCAAAATTTCTAACATTTCTATATAACTAACATTTCTATAACATTTGACATTATATATATTATAGCTAACATTTCTATATACTATTTGACATTAATCTAATCTAATTAATTAATTCATCTAAAACTTTGTATGAAAAACAGAAAAACAGAAAAAACTAAAAGCTAAAAACAGAAAAATTGTGTGTGTGCGTGTGTAGTGTGTGTGTGTGTGTGCGCGCGCGTGTGTGTGCGCTATGGCCGGCGCCGGCGCGTGGTGTGGCTTTGATCGATTGGAGAGAGGAGAGGGGCCGGGGGAGGAGCTCACAGCGCGCGTGGGCGAGGTCAAGGCGACGGCGACGGCGAGGCGAGGTCGATCCAAGGCGACGGCGACGGCGAGGGGAGGGGACGACGACGGGCCGGTGTGGCGACTGGGACAGGCCGGCGACGGGGGCGCCACGGAGTCGACGGGGACGACGCGACGAGGACGGGAGCGTCGCAGAGTCGCCGGGGACGGCGCGACAGGGGCGGCGACGGTGCGGGACGGGGCGGCGGCAGAGATAAGTGGGAGATGAGAAACTGAAATTTTTCGAAGTGTTTCCTATATAGGGGACACCTTTAGTACCGGTTGGAGCCACCAACCGGTACTAAAGGCCTGTTTTGGCTAGGCCAAACAGCGGGAAGGGCAGGCCTTTAGTACCGGGTGGTGGCTGGAACCGGTACTAAAGACCCACCCTTTAGTACCAGTTCCAGCCACCAACCGGTACTAAAGGTGGTGCGCTAGCGCAGGTGCGGTGCGGCAAGTTTAGTCCCACCTCGCTAACCGAGGGGCGCCCACACTGGTTTATAAGCCCCAGTGCGGTAGCTCTCTCGAGCTCCTCTCTTAAGCAGGCCTTCCGGGCCTATGTCTGCTGCTATGCCCTGATGGGCCTATTGGGCTAGCGGGCCTGCATCCTGGCCCAATTACAATTTGGGTTTCTAGTCGTATGCAGGTCGCTGTGGCCTAGTAGGTGGGCTTTTTTCATTTAGTTTTTTCTTTTCTGCTTTATTTATTTTGTTTTATTTATTTTTAGTTGTTTTTGCTGTATTTGGAGTTTCTTCGTGAATATTTTTGCTTTAGGTACAAAAATTAGAAACTTTCTGTTAGTGCCGGTAGTTTTCAAATTTGAATAGTTTGAATTTTGAATTATTTGAAATTTGTGTGAATCACTAGTTTGTGAATAACTTAACTTTAAAAATCAGTAAATGCATGAAAGAATTTGTTTGCACATAATATTTCTTCGCGTTTCAAATGCCAAAACACATAACTACCCTAACTATTACAGAGATTCCCTCCTGGGTGTGAAACACAGAAGAAAGTGATGATAGTGAAGCCGATCACATCCCAGATCTCCGGGTGTGAATCTTTTTCTTCGCGTGTGTCCCTTCGCGTGTGTCCCTTTTGAATTATTTGAAATTTGTGTGAATCACTAGTTTGTGAATAACTTAACTTTAAAAATCAGTAAAGGCATGAAAGAATTTGTTTGCACATAATATTTCTTTGTGTTTCAAATGCCAAAACACATAACTACCCTAACTATTACAGAGATTCCCTCCTGGGTGTGAAACACAGAAAAAAGTGATGATAGTGAAGCCGATCACATCCCAGATCTTTGGGTGTGAAACTTTTTCTTCGCGTGTGTCCCTTTGCGCCGTAACCATGGAAAATCTTCATCATTTAACGGGATGCTCGGGTCCATATTCTCTGTGAATGGAGCAATTTCATCAAACTTTTCATAATCTTCTGACATGTCTGTCTTGTCATCCACTCCCATGATGTTTCTCTTCCCAGAAAGAACTATGTGCCGTTTTGGCTCATCATACGATGCATTCGCTTCCTTATCTTTTCTTTTTCTCAGCTTGGTAGACATGTCCTTCACATAGAAAACATGTGCCACATCATTAGCTAGGACGAATGGTTCATCTGCATACGCAAGATTGTTGAGATCCACTGTTGTCATTCCATACTGCGGGTCTTCCGTTACCCCGCCTCGTGTCATATTGACCCATTTGCACCGAAACAAAGGGACCTTCAAACCACGTCGATAGTCAAGTTCCCATATGTCCTATATATAACCATAATATGTTTCCTTTCCCGTCTTGGTTTCTGCATCAAAGAGGACACCACTGTTTTGGTTGGGGCTCTTCTTATCTGGGCGATCGTGTAAAATGTATTACCATTTATCTCGTACCCTTTGAAAGTAATTATATTCGAAGATGGTAACTGGGACAGCAAGTACAGGTCATCTTCAATAGAGGCGTCATGCATGGTACGTGTCTGCAACCAGCTAGCGAAACTCCTGGTTTGTTCACGTGTAATCCAGTCATCAGACCGTTCCGGGTGTTTGGAGCGTAGCAAATTCTTGTGTTCACCCATATACGGAGCCACCAAGGCAGAATTTGGTAGAACTGTGTAGTTTGCTTTGGTGAGAGAATGTCCGTCCATACATATTATTTGTTCCCCTCCTAGCGTGCCTTTTCCATCCAGTCCACCAAGGCAGAATGCCGCGATTCAGGAACACCAATCGGCTTAAGGTCAGGAATAAAGTCAATACAAAACTCAATGACCTCCTCATTTTCATGGCCCTTGGAGATGCTTCCTTCTGGCCTAGCGCAGTTATGAACATATTTCTTTAAGACTCCCATGAACCTCTCAAAGGGGAACTTATTGTGTAGAAATACAAGACCCAAAATGTTAATCTCTTCGCATAGGTGAACTAGGACGTGTGTCATGATGTTGAAGAAGGATGGTGGGAACACCAACTCGAAACTTACAAGACATTGCACCAAATCATTCTCTAACCTTGGTATGATTTCTGGATCGATTACCTTTTGAGAGATTGCATTGAGAAATGCACATAGCTTCACAATGGCTAATCGAATGTTTTCCGGTAGAAGCCCCCTCAATGCAACCGGAAGCAGTTGCGTCATAATCACGTGGCAGTCATGAGACTTTAGGTTCTGGAGCTTTTTCTCTGCCATGTTTATTATTCCCTTTATATTTGACGAGAAGCCAGACGGTATCTTAATACTGAGCAGGCATTCAAAGAAGATTTCCTTCTCTTATTTGGTAAGAACGTAGCTTGCATGACCCTGATGTATGTCGTCTTTTCCGTGCATACGTTGCTGGTCCTCCCGTGCCTCAAGTGTATCTTTTGTCTTCCCATACACGCCCAAGAAGCCAAGCCGGGTCACGCAAAGATTCTTCGTCACGTGCATCACGTTGATTGCGGAGTGGACCTCTAGGTCTTTCCAATAGGGCAGGTTCCAAAAAATAGATTTCTTCTTCCACACATGGGTGAGCGTCTGTCAGCGTCATTCGGAACAGGTTCTCCACCAGGACCCTTTCCAAAGACCACCTTCAAATCCTTGACCATATCATGTACATCAGCACCAGTATGGTGGCGAGGCTTCGTCCGGTGATCCGCCTCACCTTTGAAATGCTTGCCTTTCTTTCTTACGGGATGCCTGCTCGGAAGAAACCGACGATGTCCCAGGTACACATTCTTCTTACAATTAGCCAAATATATACTGTCGGTATCATCCAAACAGTGCGTGCATGCGCGGTATCCCTTGTTTGTCTGTCCTGAAAGGTTACTGAGAGCAGGCCAATCATTGATGGTCACGAATAGCAACGCCTTTAGGTCAAATTCTTCCCCCATGTGCTCATCCCACGCACGTACACCTGTTCCATTCCATAGTTGTAAGAGTTCTTCAAATAATGGCCTTAGGTACACATCAATGTCCTTGCCGGGTTGCTTAGGGCCTTGGATGAGCACTGGCATCATAATGAACTTCCGCTTCATGCACAAACATAGAGTCACAGGCCAGGTGCTATGGTTGCTGCTCTGCTCCCCAAAAGGATTAATGCCATCTGCGCGTAGACCAAACCATACGTTCCTTGCGTCATCTGCAAACTCCTTCCCGTACTTTCTTTCGATTTTTCTCCACTGCGACCCGTTAGCGGGAACTCTCAACTTTCCTATGACGCCCGAATAATTAAGCTACAGTAATCGCACATTAATGATGCCACGTCACCTCGGTTATTGTTGCTAATCTCGCGTTAGTTCGAAACCGATTCAAATTCAAAATTTAAAATCAAGTAAACAATAAAAGTTTTGAAATATTAAAACTAAAATGTTCAATAAATAGTAGATAAATCAGAGGCTATGATAAAATGGTAAACAACATTATTGAAATTTGATAGGTGACTTAAATAACCTCAAACAGTGGTTGAAAACATTATTTAATAACCTTTTTATTAATACAAAATAAATATGAAATGATATTTACCCCAAACTAGTTGTTGTGGTAGGATATATTGTGCTGTGATTTGTGGGCCAGCTGTCATATTTTACAAAACTCATTTGGTGCCAAGACAATTAGCCAAAACAGAAAAACAAAAATAAGAAAAAGTAAAACAAAACAAGACAAACAAAAGAAAAGAAAAAGAGACCCCTCCCCCGAACTGGGCCTCGACCCAGCAGGCCATCGGGCCAACTAGCCCAACTGGGCAAAGGCCCAGCCGGCCACCCCACTCCCCCCATAACCCCCACCCCTGGTCAAACCCTAACCCAACCACCCACACTCCTCCACCCGATCCAGATTGGATCGGGGATCACAAGCACGCCGCCGCCGCTGCCCGGAACGCCGCCTCACCGTCCTCCTCCTCGACCCCTCGCTGGAGCTGCCCCACCGGACTCCATTGCCGACGTCGTCTCTGTCTACAAGGCCGTCCCCGTCTTCCTCCTCATGCCTCGCTGCCCTGTACCCTGCATGTCGATGTGAGCAGCCGCCTCCCTCCTCCCTCTCTGCTTCCGCAGCACCGTGCCCTTCCACCCACAATGCCGGCCACTGCCGCTGCTCTACTGCTGCGGCTGCTGCTCCACTGCCGTCGCCATGTCTCACCCCGCGCCCTGCTCCCCGCAGCGCGTGCCGAACTGTCGCACCCGGGGCCGGCACCCACGCCCGCACGCGCCCCCTGTCGCGCTCGCCGCGACCTTCATCCCCCCCGCGCGCACGACCCTGGACACGCCATGCCCGTGACCCCATTTTGGCTCCGCCACCTCCCGCCTCTCGCTCCACCTCGCAGCCGACGTCCTGCCGCTGCTCACTCGCCGCCCCGCTCCGGCCTCCCTCGCCGCGGTCCGCCTCCCTAAGCTGGCCGCTCGCCGCGGCTCGCATCGCCGTGCCCGCACCAGCCACGGCCTCGCCTAGCGTAGCCGCACGCCACCGCTGTTGCGTCCCGCCTCCGTCTGTACTGCCCACGCGCAGCGCCACTCCCCTCGCCACCGGCGCCGCCCTGCTGCTCTCCTGCCGGCGTCCCCCTCCCGTCACCGCCCGGCCTCGCCACGGCGCCCTGGGCGTGTGCCCGATTGGGTTGCGCCCGAAACCATCGCCCGTGCCCGTTTGCCCTCTGCGCCCGTGCCCACTAGCCCCTTTGGACCAATGACAGGTGGGCCTAGCCTAGAACGTTTTATAAAAAAAGAATTAAAGAAATATATAAAAAATTATAATTAATTAATTAATTACAGAAATAATTAACTTAAGTAATTTTGATTAATCAAACTAAACAAATAATTAAACTAATTAAACATTAGTTATCTAATTAACCTGGTAAGTTAATTAGCTAATTAATATGTATGACAGTGGGGCCCACCCCCCTAATTAATACTAATTAGGCTAATTAAAATGTTTAATTAATATGTGTCACTGACCAGTGGGACCCCCCCGGTCAGGTTGACCAGTCAACTCGGTTGACTGCTGACGTCAGCATGACATCATGCTGATGTCATTAATCCATTTTTCGAATTAATTTAAATAATTAATTAAATTCCAGTAATTAATAAAATCTTTAGAAAATCATATCTTTGAATTCGTAACTCGGATGAAAATACTTTCTACATGAAAGTTGCTCAGAACGACGAGACTAACCCGTATATGCAGCCCGTTCGTTCGCCACACACCCCTAACATACCAAACTCGCAACTTTCCCCCTCCAGCTCCTCTGCCCAAAAATGCGAAACACCAAGGATACTTTCCCGGTTGTTTCCACCTTCACCGGTATCACCTCATACTGCGTTAGAACACGTCTAGCTCTGCCTGTTATCCTGTTATTCACTTGCTTGGTATGTATTTACTGTTTCTCCCCCCTGTTCTCTTCGGTAGACCCCGTGACGATGCTGATGCCCCTGTGGTCGACTACGTCATCGACGACCCCTCCTTCTTGTCTGACCAACTAGGCAAGCCCCCCCCCCTTGATCACCAGATATCGCCTATTCTCACCTATACTGCTTGCATTAGAGTAGTGTAGCATGTTACTTCTTTCCGTTTATCCTATCCTGATGCATAGCGTGTCCTTGCTACTACTTTTGTTACCTTTACCTGCAATCCTACATGCTTAGTATAGGATGCTAGTTTTCCATCAGTGGCCCTACATTCTTGTCCGTCTGCTGTGTTATACTATCGGGCCGTGATCACCCGGGAGGTGATCACGGGTATATACTATACTTTATACATGATACATGTGGTGACTAAAGTCGGGTCGGCTCGAGGATTACCCGCGAGTGATTCACGGATTGGGGGCTGAAACGACCTTTGTCCCGACAGCCCTCTGGGTGGATCTTTGTGGCGGAGCGACAGGGCAGGTTGAGACTACCTGGGTGAGAGGTGGGCCTGGCCCTGTCGGCGTTCGCAGTTATTTCAAAATAACACGCATAACGAGTTCTTGGTATTTGATCTGAGTCTGGCCATTTGGTCTATACGCACTAACCAACTACGTGGGAAAGTTATGGGCACTCGACGTCGTGGTATCAGCCGAAGCCTTCGTGCCGTCAGCGACTGAGTGGCGCGCGCCGGGTTGGACCGCGTAACATGACTTCCTTTGTAATGGAGGTTGCTAGGTCTGCTCGCCGGCCGCGTTCGCAACATGCAGGTGTGCTAAGGGCGATGGGCCCAGACCCCTGTGCGCTTAGGTTTAGACCATCGTGGCGACCTCTCTGTTGTGCCTAGGTGGGGCTGCGACGTGTTGATCTTCCACGGCCGGGCCTGACCCAGAAAAGTGTGTCCAACCAAATGGGATCAAGCGTGTTGGGTTATGTGGTGCACCCCTGCAGGGAAGTTTATCTATTCGAATAGCCGTGTCCCTCGGTAAAAGGACGACCCGGAGTTGTACCTTGACCTTATGACAACTAGAACTAGATACTTAATAAAACACACCCTTCCAAGTGCCAGATACAACCCGGTGGTCGCTCTCTAAGAGGGCGACGAGGAGGGGATCGCCGGGTAGGATTATGCTATGCGATGCTACTTGGAGGACTGCAGTCTACTCTCTTCTACATGCTGCAAGACGGAGGCTGCCAGAAGCGTAGTCTTCGACAGGATTAGCCATCCCCCTCTTATTCTGGCATTCTGCAGTTCAGTCCACTGATATGGCCCTTTACACATATATCCATGCATATGTAGTGTAGCTCCTTGCTTGCGAGTACTTTGGATGAGTACTCACGGTTGCCTTGTTCCCCCCTTTTCCCCCTTTCTTTACCCGATTGCTGCGACCAGACGATGGAGCCCAGGAGCCAGACGCCACCGTTGACGACGACTCCTACTACACTGGAGGTGCCTACTACTACGTGCAGCCCACTGACAACGACCAGGAGTAGTTAGGAGGATCCCAGGTAGGAGGCCTGCGCCTCTTTCGATTGTATCCTATTTTGTGCTAGCCATCTTATGGCAACTTGTTTAACTTATGTCTGAACTCAGATATTGTTGCTTCCGCTGACTCGTCTATGATTGAGCACTTGTATTCGAGCCCTCGAGGCCTCTGGCTTGTATTATGATGCTTGTATGAATTATTTATGTTTTAGAGTCGTGTTGTGATATCTTCCCGTGAGTCCATGATCTTGATCGTACACGTTTGCGTGCATGATTAGTGTACGATTGAATCGGGGGCGTCACAAGTTGGTATCAGAGCCGACTGCCTGTAGGAATCCCCCTTTCCAACTCCTTGGCCGAAGTTGAGTCTAGTCGATGAAAACTGTTTTACTAACATGGTTGTGCGGCTCATGGGCCCACGTCGCCATTGGGTGGTATTAGGATCTTTTATTCCTTGCCTATACTCTCGGACTCTGAGCTCTCTTCTATTCGGGTTAAATGATTTTACTAACTCCGACTATAGGTTCTCGTAAGTACTTCCTCCCGGAGAGCCCCTTATTACAGACGATCGCTTGCTGCACTAGACGTTTCCGAAGATGCTATTTGATGTTTTACCGAGACACTTGTGCCCACTGCCCTTGCAAATTCACTACCACCGAGACATCCCTATGGATAACTACTTATACTTGCCATCCATACCTTCATTCTCGATTACTATTTATAGTACAAGATACCCGAAGCTGCTTCCCGCTATTCTGAGAATCCTTTGTGCTTACTGCCTTGCAGTCTCTTTGCCACCTGAATACCCCTAAGTATAATTCCTCACACTTATCAAGGATTTGTTCATCCTCAGTTGTTCATGTGTTTCATAAAATTCTTTGGAATAGTATTCGGTTTTCTGAAAATCCTCAGCAGCCTATTGCTCTTGAATTCCTTGAATTCCTGCATTATGGTTAATTCCACATTTCTAGTAATCTCCGTTGACATCCTTTGTCACTATCATTTTGAGTGCATTGATTCAAAATATTGCGAATGCTCGCAATCCTCAATCAGATCCTAGAATTCAAATTGTCGTCAATTTTACCCCTAAGCTTACTCAACCTATCCATCCTTAATCTGAGCGTTTGCTTCTGATCCATTGATTTGGAAATCATAAATCCTTTGGATGTGATCTTTGAATTAGCCAGTTGCTTCTATAATCCAATGCCTTTGCATTGTTTCTTCCTCTGGTTGAGTACCAAAACTCACGTTAGCTCCGTTATGGACCGCCACACCCATTGCTGGGTTGTTATCTGATGGTATCATACACATACAAATCTTGTGGGTTCTTTCCCTGATGCATAATGCTTTGACAACCATGCTCTACTTTCAAGCTTGTGTTAATTACTCCTAAAAATTCATGGTATATGTTTCTAAGATGCCCTGATGGGTTGAACCTATGCCTTCCTTAATCTGTGTGAACCCGAAAACTACTATGGGTCGTACTCTACCGGTGTTATGACAGATAAAATTTCAACACCACAACCTCATTGAAGACGAGAAGTGAATGAAAGGTTATGCACTAAAGAAGTGGGAGTCGACCTTGAACTTTGTGTTCATGCCCATGGACATGATGTAGATCCTATCATGGAAACTTCTTGTAATAATAACTATTTCCTTGATAAATATCATCTGGTATCTGTGAATTGATCCATTGCAACCGTGGTTCCGACCATGATTGTTCTCCTTTGACTCTATTTCTCGGACAAGTTCAAGTACTTGCCTTCTGCAGACCAGTACGCCTTCCCAGCTTCTATTTTGATCTGCCTTCGAGTGCCACCCCCTGGTATCTCGAGGATATCTTGCCATCGCACTACATATTATGAATTTCTGATGAAGTAGTACATTTCCCTGTCATGGTCACTCCAATGGTTCTGGGTTGTCGTCATCCGAGGACTCCGAGAATTGAATCGAATCCGCACGGCAATTCAGTAACCCTAGTACTTTGTTGTTGAGAAGTTTAATACTCCATCATGTCATTCCTAGCCTGATCGGCTACATCATTATCATGCTAAATTTAATCGTGCTACCTGGTCCTTATTCCCGGAGCACAACTTTCAACGATGAGCTAAGCTTGCGTCGATTTGCATCGTCATATCATTTCACCTTGAACAACAAACTTGATTTCGAGTTTGTGTCCTAACCATCGTTCCAATAACCTTTCGCTTCATCATTCGTTTGACTTGATGTCATCGTCGATCGATTACATCTTCGTGAAATCTCTCGACAAATGTGTCGTGATCATCATCTGTATTCCGAGCTTTTCCATCATATGAATTGAATTCATGGTGAGAAATACCATCCTTGCCTCGATGATTTGTGATATCATTGACCACTTTATTGTCTTCCCTCCAACACAAACTTGCTCGTGTTTTGTGATATACCTTGAGATCCTTGCTATCCAGCCTTTGTTCTTCTTTACCTTGGGGTATTACCATCTTTTATGTCAGGATTGTTATGAGAATTTCACCACCTCTAGAGAATTCTTGATACAAGTGATACATATCACGATCACCATTCTAATACTGATCATGCTACCTAAGCCCATATTTCGGGTGCACCATTCGACCAATGTTTAAATTGTGTATGTTTCCCTCGAGCATACATCATTAGGTCATTTGATCTGAAAAATGTTATCACCGTGTTCACATGATTGTGGAAATCCATCCTTTTGGAATTCTCGATGAATGGTCACTGAGTCCATAAGCCACCTCCTCATCCTCTCCTTGGCTTAATGATGAATCCTTGTTCGGAACTCACTTCCATAGTTCATTTCCCGAGAATCTTACATTGTCATCTCGTCAATGTGTGTTACACCTTTTCTTCTCAGGCACCTTGAGTCTGAGGTATCCTAACACCGACCAGATCTGAATCCCGGTCAGATACGATGGTTGGAATATATTTCCAAGGGTAATAACAATGTTCTTTTATGACCCGGTAAGGTGGTGTCATGCCCAGCACACCTGGCCGGAGGACCTACTGTTATAGTTTCCTTTTTAGCAAGATTATCCATTCTTCCATGAGGAAATTGAAAGACTTATTCTATGAGTTGTTCCTGATGGATCCTTTGTATCCAAAGTCTGACCTTGCTTGAAGACCATGCCAATGTTATCTCGAAGCATGTCAGTGATACTCCGATTTTCAATAAGAGCACTTGAAGAACAATGCTAAATTTTCTTTGTCCATTATCCAAACACCGTTGCTTGGGTTATGTCATGAAATTCCTCTCCCCTTACCGAAATGGTTTTCTACTTTCTATCCTGTCATGGATATCATGTTCTGTTTGTCCTTGGGAAGGATATATTCCTGAAACATGTGTTTAAACACATTTTCCCTTCCATTGTTCTGTTTAATCTGATGATCACATTTTCCTTTCCATGGCTTTGTTTAACCTTACTGGTGATCTATATGATCTAAGCAGTATTATTCTCCTGCTTAGGTAAGCACATCGTTGAACCACTCTGTCACTAAGACCCTATTAATATGGTTGATAACGTTCCGGTAACCACCGATGGACGAGAACTTTACCTATTGGTTTGCCTCGTTCAACGAGCAGGAAGATGGTTCTCTTTGTCCCTCGCCCTTGGTACTGACATTGCCGACATAATTGATAGGCTATCCTTTAACATGCCTTGTTATCATGACTGTGCAAAATATCACCGCCCTTTCTACCTTTAACCCACATGGTGGGCCCATAACCCACAGTTCCACAGGATCGAAACCTGACTCACCTATACACCTCTTGTTCCCAAGGTTTCTCCTCGCGCGTGGCCTCATAAGTAGTTCACGAGCCACCTTTGGAGAGCTCATCAATTCTGGTATCAGACAAAATACTTATTCCCATTGCTTTGAACCCCGTTCACGCCCCGTTTCAGGCATCGAACATTTGTCTGTCCGCTTGAAACTTCACATGATACCTCCTTACTATGCTCTCGATATTTTCGTAAGTTTCCATTCGAGAGTTACTTCCGCGGTTCCGCCACCTTCCTCGATGTTATCGACCAGATAGTCGACCTTGCGGAGGTCTATTCTCTCGGACTGCCCACCCTTTATTCTTTCGTAAGTACGATGGAGTTCCTGATGAAAGGATGCCGACATTCTCATGATTACCCGAAGCAGAGAAATGAAGCATCAATGTAATGGATCGACCTCTTCGAGAAGAGCAACCAAGGCCGAGAAGATCTGTTAGGATTTCGTAACTAGACCTTTCCCCCTTCTCTACCTCTTAAATCTCCGGACGTGATTTCTTGTAGTGGAGGAGAATTGTGATGCCCGAATAATTAAGCTACAGTAATCCCACGTTAACGATGCCACGTCACCTCGGTTATTGTTGCTAATCTCGCGTTAGTTTGAAACCAATTCAAATTCAAAATTTAAAATCAAGCAAACAATAAAAGTTTTGAAATATTAAAACTAAAATGTTCAATAAATAGTAGATAAATCAGAGGCTATGATAAAATGGTAAACAACATTATTGAAATTTGATAGGTGACTTAAATAACCTCAAACAGTGGTTGAAAACATTATTTAATAACCTTTTTATTAATACAAAATAAATATGAAAAGATATTTACCCCAAACTAGTTGTTGTGGTAGGATATATTGTGTTGTGATTTGTGGGCCAGCTCTCATATTTTACAAAACTCATTTGGTGCCCAGACAATTAGCCAAAATAGAAAACAATAATAAGAAAAAGTAAAACAAAAAAAGAGAAAAAGAGACCCCTCCCCCGAACTGGGCCTCGACCCAGCAAGCCATCGGGCCAACCAGCCCAACTGGGCAAAGGCCCAGCCGGCCACCCCACTCCCCCCATAACCCCCCACCCCTGGTCAAACCCTAACCCAACCACCCGCACTCCTCCCACCATGTCGCTTCCCCCCGATCCAGATTGGATCGGGACTCACAAGCACGCCGTCGCCGCTGCCCGGAACGCCGCCTCACCGTCCTCCTCTCCGACCCCTCGCTGGAGCTGCCCCACCGGACTCCATCGCCGACATCGTCTCCGTCTACAAGGCCGTCCCCATCTTCCTCCTCATGCCTCGCTGCCCTGTACCCTGCATATCGATGTGAGCCGCCGCCTCCCTCCTCCCTCTCTGCTTTCGCAGCACCGTGCCCTTCCACCCATAATGCCGGCCACTGCCGCTGCTCTACTGCCGCAGCTGCTGCTCCGCTACCGTCGCCATGTCTCACCCCGCGCCCTGCTCCCCGCAGTGCGTGCCGAACTGTCGCGGCCCTTGCGGCCTGCGCCCGCACGCGCCCCCTGTCGCGCTCGCCGTGACCTTCATCCCCGGCGCGCGCACGACCCTGGACACGCCACGCCCGTGACCCCATTTCGGCTCCGCCACCTCCCGCCTCTCGCTCCACCTCGCGGCCGACGTCCTGTCGCTGCTCACTCGCCGCCCCGCTCCGGCCTCCCTCGCCGCGGTCCGCCTCCCTACGTTGGCTGCTCGCCGCGGCTCGCATCGCCGTGCCCGCACCAGCCACGGCCTCGCCTAGCGTAGCCGCACGCCGACTCTGTTGCATCCCGCCTCCGTCTGTGCTGCCCGCGCGCAGCGCCACTCCCCTGGCCACCGGCGCCGCCCTGCTGCTCTCCTGCCGGCGTCCCCCTCCGGTGACCGCCCGGCCTCGCCACGGCGCCCTGGGCGTGTGCCCGATTGGGTTGCGCCCGAAACTGTCGCCCGCGCCCGTTTGCCCTCTGCGCCCGTGCCCACTAGCCCCTCTGGACCAATGACAGGTGGGCCTAGCCCAGAACGTTTTATAAAAAAAGAACTAAAAAAATATATAAAAAATTATAATTAATTAATTAATTACAGAAATAATTAACTTAATTAATTTTGATTAATTAAACTAAACAAATAACTAAACTAATTAAACATTAGTTATCTAATTAACCTGGTTAGTTAATTAGCTAATTAATATGTATGACAGTGGGGCCCACCCCCTAATCAATAATAATTAGGCTAATTAAAATGTTTAATTAATATGTGTCACCGACCAGTGGGACCCCCTGGTCAGGTTGACCAGTCAACTCCGTTGACTGCTGACGTCAGCATGACATCATGCTGATGTCATTAACCCATTTTTCGAATTAATTTAAATAATTAATTAAATTCTAGTAATTAATAAAATCTTTAGAAAATCATATCTTTTAATCCGTAAATCGGATGAAAATACTTTCTACATGAAAGTTGCTCAGAACGACGAGACGAACCCGGATACGCAGCCCGTTCGTCCGCCACACACCCCTAACATACCAGACTCGCAACTTTCCCCCTCCGGCTCCTCTGCCCAAAAACGCGAAACACCGAGGATACTTTCCCGGTTGTTTCCCCCTTCACCCGTATCACCTCATACCGCGTTAGAACACGTCTAGCTTTGCCTGTTATCTTGTTATGCACTTGCTTGCTATGTATTTGCTGTTTCTCCCCCCTGTTCTCTTCGGTAGACCCCGTGACGATGCTGATGTCCCTGTGGTCGACTACGTCACCGATGACCCCTCCTTCTTGTCTGAGCAACCAGGCAAGCCCCCCCCCCTTGATCACCAGATATCGCCTATTCTCTCCTATACTGCTTGCATTAGAGAAGTGTAGCGTGTTACTGCTTTCCGTTTATCCTATCGTGATGCATAGCGTGTCCTTGCTACTACTGTTGTTACCTTTACCTGCAATCCTACATGCTTAGTATAGGATGCTAGTTTTCCATCAGTGGCCCTACATTCTTGTCCGTCTGCTGTGTTATACTATCGGGCCGTGATCACTCGGGAGGTGATCACGGGTATATACTATACTTTATACATGATACATGTGGTGACTAAAGTCTGGTCGGCTCGAGGAGTACCCGCGAGTGATTCACGGATTGGGGGCTGAAAGGACCTTGGTCCCGACGGCCCTCTGGGTGGATCTTTGTGGCGGAGCGACAGGGCAGGTTGAGACTACCTGGGTGAGAGGTGGGCCTGGCCCTGTCGGTGTTCGCGGTTATTTCAAAATAACATGCATAACGAGTTCTTGGTATTTGATCTAAGTCTGGCCATTTGGTCTATACGCACTAACCAACTACGTGGGAAAGTTATGGGCACTCGACGTCGTGGTATCAGCCGAAGCCTTCGTGACGTCAGGGATTGAGTGGCGCGCGCCGGGTTGGACCGCGTAACGTGACTTCCTTTGTAATGGAGGTTGCTAGGTCTGCTCGCCGGCCGCGTTCGCAACGTGCAGGTGTGCTAAGGGCGATGGGCCCAGACCCCTGTGCGCTTAGGTTTAGACCAGCGTGCTGACCTCTCTGTTGTGCCTAGGTGGGGCTGCGGCGTGTTGATCTTCCGCGGCCGGGCATGACCCAAAAAAGTGTGTCCGGCCAAATGGGATCAAGCGTGTTGGGTTATGTGGTGCATCCCTGCAGGGAAGTTTATCTATTCGAATAGCCGTGTCCCTCGGTAAAAGGACAACCCAGAGTTGTACCTTGACCTTATGACAACTAGAACTGGATACTTAATAAAACACACCCTTCCAAGTGCCAGATACAACCCGGTGGTTGCTCTCTAAGAGGGCGACGAGGAGGGGATCGCCGGGTAGGATTATGCTATGCGATGCTAATTGGAGGACTGTAGTCTACTCTCTTCTACATGCTGCAAGACGGAGGCTGCCAGAAGCGTAGTCTTCGACAAGATTAGCTATCCCCCTCTTATTCTGACATTCTACAGTTCAGTCCACTGATATGGCCCTTTACACATATATCCATGCATATGTAGTGTAGCTCCTTGCTTGCGAGTACTTTGGATGAGTACTCACGGTTGCCTTGTTCCCCCCTTTTCCTCCTTTCTTTACCCGATTGCTGCGACCAGACGATGGAGCCCAGGAGCCAAACGCCACCATTGACGATGACTCCTACTACACCGGAGGTGCCTACTACTACGTGCAACCCACTGACGACGACCAGGAGTAGTTAGGAGGATCCCAGGCAGGAGGCCTGCGCCTCTTTCGATTGTATCCCAGTTTGTGCTAGCCATCTTATGGCAACTTGTTTAACTTATGTCTGAACTCAGATATTATTGCTTCCGCTGACTCGTCTATGATTGAGCACTTGTATTCGCGCCCTCGAGGCCCCTGGCTTGTATTATGATGCTTGTATGACTTATTTATGTTTTAGAGTTGTGTTGTGATATCTTCCCGTGAGTCCCTGATCTTGAATCGGGGGCGTCACATTTCTGTCTTTCTTACGGTCTTCTCTGTCCCATCGCATCGCCTTGGCATGCTCTTTGTTTTGGAACAAATGTTTCAACCGTGGTATTATAGGAGCATACCACATCACCTTGGCAGGAATCTTCTTCCTAGGGCGCTCGCCCTCGACATCACAGGGTCATCGAGGCTGATCTTATAGCGCAATGCACCGCATACCGGGCAAGCTTCAAATCCTCGTACTCACCGCGATAGGGGATGCAATCATTAGGGCATGCATGTATCTTCTGCACCTCTAACCCTAGAGTGCAGACAACCTTCTTTGCTTCGTGCGTACTCTCGGGCAATTCGTTGTCCTTTGGAAGCATATTCTTTATCATTACCAGCAACTTTTCAATCCCTTGTCAGATACACCATTATCTGCCTTCCATTGCAGCAATTCTAGTGTGGTGCCTAGCTTTTTCTTGTCACCTAAGCAATTCGGGTACAACAATTTTTTGTGATCCTCTAACATGCGGTGCAACTTCTTCTTCTCAAAATCACTTGCGCAGTTTCTCTTTGCATCGGCAATGGCCCGACCTAGATCATCAACGGGCTCATCTGATGCCTATTCTTCAGCTTCTTCCCGCATTGCCGGCTCAGCTTCTTCCCGCATTACCGGCTCAGCTTCTTCCCCCATTGTTATATCATCGTATTCTGGGAACCCATGGCCTGGATAGCTCTCGTCATCCTCTTCTTCTTCATTGTCTTCAATCATAACCCCTCTTTCTCCGTGCTTGGTCCAAACATTATAGTGGGGCATGAAACCGGACTCAAACAGGTGGATGTGAATGGTTCTTGACGTAGAGTAATTGTGACCATTCTTACAGCCAGCACATGGACAAGGCATAAAACCATCCGCCCGCTTGTTTGCCTCAGCCGCAAGCAGAAAAGTATGCACGCCATTAATGAACTCGGGAGAGCATCAGTCTTCGTACATCCATTGCCGCTCATCATTAATACACAGCACCAAAAACACCAAATTAATACAATACATAAAGTTCATACAACACTTAAATGCAACAAACTAATAACTCTCTAGCTAAAGCATTTAAATGCAACAACAAATGCGATCAAGATTGCAACTAAGGTAACAATTGATCCAACAGCATAATGATACCAAGCCTCACTATCAATGGCATATTTTCTAATCTTTCTAATCTTCAAGCGCATTTTCTCCATCTTGATCTTGTGATCATCAACGACATCGGCAACCTGCAACTCCAATTCCATCTTCTCCCCCTCAATTCTTTTCAATTTTTCTTTCAAATAATCGTTTTCTCTTTCAACTAGATTTAACCTCTCGACAATAGGGTCGGTTGGAATTTCCGGTTCACATACCTCCTAGATAAAAATATCTATGTCAACTTGATGGCCATAATTTGTCATAAACACGAAATGCAACAAATAGTTTTAAAAGAGAATATACCATATCCGAATCATAACAAGGACGAGGGCCGACGGGGACGGATATCAAAACCATGGCACTATGTATAACAAACAACGTATGGGTAAGATAATTATACGACTAACTATATATCCAAATCACACAAACATCAATTTTTTATATAAAATTACATGAACAAGAGGCTCACCACAAGGTGGTGCCGGCGACGGGACGGTGCGGGTGATCGATGGTGGTTACGACGGAGACTTAGAAGGCACTAAGTAAACCACACCTACATATGCAAAGTAAGTGTTATTTTGACCTCAGTTTGCATATAAATCAAATAGTACCAAATATAATTCCTCCCAAATTACTAAAACCCACAATTAGTCACTATATAAACCAATCACTACTAGAAAAAGGGCTATAGATGGGATTGACACTAATGGCGCACCAGACAAGTGGTGCGCCATTAGTATATACTAATGGCGCACCACCTTCTGATACGCCATTAGAGTTGAAACTACTAATGGCGCACCTGGCCCCGGGTGCGCCATTAGTATTAATTTTTTTTAACTAGTGCGCCTGTCCAAACATACTAATGGCACATCCAGACACAGAGCGCCATTACTAGTTGTAACTAGTAATGGCGCACCTGCCGGAAAGTGCGCCACTAATGTTGTTTTTTTTATTATATTTTTTATTCCCTTTTTTGCAAAACTACTAATGGCGCACTGTTCCACCGTGCGCCATTACTAGTTTAAACTAGTAATGGCGCACTGTGGGACAGTGCGCCATTAGTATTTTTTTTTGCAAAACTACTAATGGCGCACAACCAGGAGGTGCGCCATTAGTAACCTGGATTACTAATGGCGCATTTAGAGTTGGTGCGCCATTAGTAAGTGGGCAGCAACAAGATATTTTGGACAGCCTCTCCTACCTACACTCACTTTCTCCCCACTTCATTCTCTCCACCTCCTCCTTGTCTCGGGTGCCTCCTCTTTTTCACCTCATTTCCACCATAGATTCATTCAATTTAAGTGGTTAAATTACCTTGTTTTGATAGGTAAGTAAGGGGGGAAGCTATATTTATGTTGTTCTCCCTACAACAATGTGCACATGCACTTTTTATGGCCTAGCTAGATCTATGTATGTTCGTGGTGTTGCATATGTTCGTGGTGTTGCATATGTGTTTGTGTTTGGAGGTGTGCCGGTATTTGAAATTCGATAGTTGCCAATATTTTGCCGGAATGTTGATTCATTTCCGTTTCGGCGAGAATTTTTGCATTAAGCATTCTTTTTGGTCCTATTTTTAGGGAAAGTCATGCCAAATTTTTTCTTGGTTCTAAAATATCGTGTTGCTCTACCCCACAAGCGACCATGGTCCGCATGATGACCGAAGGCATAGTGAATAGGTTTTTGAGGTCCGCGAAGGCCGAGATGCTTCAAAAGAATGAGACGGAGATAAGATGTCCGTGTCGAAGATGCAAGCTGAAGATCCTTATTGCGGACCCGGAATCCGGGCAGGTGGGGGACCACCTGCTCTTGCGTGGTTTCATGGATGGCTATCGGTGGCAAGGTGATGAAGATGACTACGAAGTCGTCCATGGGCGCCGGGCAAGAAATGAGGAAGGGCAGCAAGACAACCACCGCGGCTCGGGCGGGCGAGAAGACGAAGAATCCCTAGGAGATGATCACGACGGTGATGCTGTACACAGTCATCATGTAGAAGATGCAGGACATGATGATGAGGAAGATGCCGGAGCAGTCGACGGGCATGATCATGAAGATGATGATGCCGGCGGAGCAGACGACGCTGGACCATCGATGGGCTGGGTGCAGGACCCTCATATTCAAGAGCTGCTTCTCAAGCAGACGGATAACGCAAGAGCTGCCGCCCGAGAGAAAGCCAAGATGGATCAACTTGAGTTAGACGTGGTTACTCCATTGTATGAAGGATGCAGGCCCGAGGATACCCGCCTGAAAGTAACGCTCATGGCTCTGGAGATGAAGGTAAAACACAAAATGACCGATGCATGCTTCGACGAGAACATGTCATTCTGGCACGAACGTCTTCCCGAGGGGAACAAGTGCCCGACCAGTTTGGAGGAGGCGAAGAAAATCGTGTGTCCTCTGGATTTACCGCACGTGAAATACCATGTGTGCAAGAACAATTGCATCATTTATCGGGACGAGCACGCGGAGTCTACCATATGTCCGGTGTGCGTCGTCACTCGATACAAGAAGAGGAAGAAAGCTCCTCGAAAAGTGGTGTGGTACTTTCCGATCACTCCTCGTCTGCAGCGGTATTTAGCGGACCCTAAGGTAGCAAAGCTCCTGCGTTGGCACGCAGATAGGGAGGAGAAGAAGCGAGAAGATGACACAAATGATCCGGAGATAGATAAAAAAGACAAGATGCTGAGTCACCCTAAGGATGCGAGCCAGTGGCAAGCGTTGAACTTTGAAGACCCAGAATTTGGGAACGATCCAGGGAACATCATGCTGGGCGCGAATACCGATGGAGTCAATCCGTTTGGCAGCCAGAGAAGCACACATAGCACCTGGCCTGTGTTTGTGTGGATGTACAACCTTCCCCCCTGGTTGTGCATGAAGAGGAAGTACATTCACATGAGTATGCTAATTGAAGGACCGAAACAACCAGGGAACAACATCAATCTGTATCTGGGGCTGCTGAAAGAGGAGCTTGACATGCTGTGGAAAACGCCAGCCAATACGTGGGACGCCGCAGAAAAAGAATATTTCCCTATAAGAGCCACGCTGCTCACGACGGTGCACGACTATGTCGGTTACGGATATGTCGCGGGGCAGGTGGTCCACGGATTTTCTGGATGCGTCAGGTGCATGGATGACACAATGTATCGCCAGCTAGATAGAGATCCCGGGTCTTCGAAAACCGTGTTCATGGGACATCGAAGGTGGCTTCGCGACGATGACCCGTGGAGAAAACGCAAGGATCTGTTCGATGGTGAAACCGAACCCCGAGGACGCCCGCGTACGAGGAGCGGCGAGGAAATAGACGAGCTGTTGAAAAATTGGAAAGACTGCCCACCACCGGGAAAGAAGCAAAAGGTGCCAGAGCTAGGAAAGAAGCGAAAGGCGCCAGAGCCGCTGCTGAAGGTATGGAAAACGAGTTCTGTTTTCTGGGACTTGCCGTACTGGAAGATCCACCGTGTGCCTCACAGCCTTGATGTCATGCATATCACGAAGAACGTGTGCGAGAGTCTGCTTGGTACCCTGCTCAACATGCCAGAGAGGACCAAAGATGGGTCGAAAGCAAGGGCAGACTTGAAATCAATGGGCATCAGGGAGGATCTTCATGCTATATATGATGATCATGATGATGATGATGATGATGAGGCGAAGCAGGACACAGAAAGTCGTCTCAAAGGCAAGAAGGCCAAGAAGACCGGAACTGACTACCCTCCCGCGTGCTTCACTCTAAGTCAGGAGGAGATCAAGCAGTTTTTCACCTGCCTCGTAGGAGTAAAACTTACTTACGGTTACGCAGGGAAGATAAGCAGATACGTAGACCCAGCGAAGCTGAAGTTCAGCGGGATGAAGTCTCACGACTGTCACGTGCTGATGACGCAAATACTTCCAGTAGCAATCCATGGGATCATGGACGCGCACGTCCGTGAAACCCTATTTGGCCTATCCAACTTTTTCGACATCATCTCTCGGAAAGACTGTTGGCGTGAGGCAACTCAGAAGGCTACAGGAAGAGATCATGGTGATACTATGCGAGCTTGAGACGTACTTCCCGCCCGTATTCTTCGACGTTATGGTGCATCTGCTGGTCCATATCGTGGACGATATCATCCAACTCGGGCCGACGTTCCTGCACAGCATGATGCCGTTCGAAAGGATGAATGGTGTCATCAAAGGATACGTTCGCAACATGTCACGTCCAGAGGGAAGGATAGCCAGGGGCTTTCTGACCGAAGAGTGCATCTCCTACTGCACGAATTATCTAGGCATCGAGAACCCCGTTGGTCTGCCCGTCAACAGGCACCTCGGCAGGCTCGCTGGATGGGGTCACCGTGAGGGTCGTCGCGAAATGCATGTCGACTTCGAGGGTCGACTCGCCGACTTTGATAGAGCAAACCTAGTCGCGCTACAACACATAGAAGTGGTCGATCCTTGGGTGGTACAGCACAAAACCTTTATTAAGAAGACGTACAATGACCGAGGCCAACAGAGGACGGACGGAGATATACTCAAAGAGCACAACTCATGTTTCACGGGTTGGTTCAAGCAAAAGCTTCTGTCGTACCCTTTACATGAGGATTCTTCCGCGGAAGAACAACTCATATTCGCCTTGTCACAGGGCGCCGAGCACAACCTGATGACCTATGAGGTGTACGATATCAATGGCTACACATTCTACACCGAGGCCAAGGACATGAAGAGCGATGGTTATCAGAACTCCGGCGTAACGATGGAATCCTACACCAGTAACGACAAGGACAGATACTACGGAAGGATCGAGGAGATCTGGGAGCTGAGCTACGATGGAGAGAAGGTCCCGATGTTCCGTGTCAGATGGGCCAAGAGCGTCCTAAAAGAAGACCGATATTTCACCACCATGGTTATACCCGAAGCCAAATCCAAAACCGCGGGCGCAAACGTCACCGCGAAAAATGAGCTATGGGTACAGGCTTCCCAAGTGGACCAATGCTTCTACATTACCGTCCCGTCAAAGCCCAGTCGTGTTGTCGTGAGGAGAGGCAAAAGGAAGATCATCGGAATGGATGGAGTAGCCAATGAGCAAGACTTCGACAAGTACGGCGACCCGAGGATCGAACATGACGACGATGATGAAGTAGCAGCATACACCACAAGAAGAAGCAGGACCACCCTACCTAAAGGACGTCCGTTCCACAGAAGAACTCCATTTGCGAAAAAGAAGGGCAAGAAGATTGTGAACAGATAGCTAGCTAAGATCGATTGTATTTAAATCGTAGCCTTCATTTCTCGATTGTATTTCATGGGCACTTTTTGAACTATCATGAATATTTTTAAATTTCATGGACACTCGATCTCGATCCCCCTCCATCTCGATCGCTATCCCACCTCGCCAGATCCGGTCCCCCTCGCCGCCGAGCACCCCCCGGTGCACCGGCCGCCGCAGCCGACCCCCCGCACCCTCGATTCCCCTACTCAACCGCCGCCGCCGAACCCCTGCACCCCGCGCACCCTCCCCCGCTCCACCGGCATTACTGTTTGATGATATTTTGAAAAAAATTATTACTGTCTTAGAAAAAAATATTACTTATGGCGCACCACGGTGAGGTGCGCCATTAGTATGGATGTACTTATGGCGCACCGAAGGGTGGTGCGCCATTAGTATTGTGCCATTGCTATAAGAAAAAAAATACTAATGGAGCACCAGGGTGAGGTGCGCCATTAGTATGGATGTACTTATGGCGCACAGAGGGGTGGTGCGCCATTAGTATTGTGTCGTGCCCCATCCATATTCCCTCCCCGGCCCCTCCCTATCCCCTCTCTCTCCCTCGCCCTCGCCCTCGATCCCCTTCCCCTCTCCTCTCCCGACGCCGCTGCCCCGCCGCCTCGACGCTGCCCCGCCGCCTCTACGCTGCCCCGACGCCGCCTCGACCCCGCCCCGACACCGCTGCCCCGCCGCCTCGACGCTGCCCTGCCGCCCG
>NC_041384.1:4732905-4761504 GCF_002162155.2 Triticum dicoccoides | reverse complement strand
CGCCCCGACGCCGCCTCGACCCCGCCTCGACACTGCCCCGCCGCCTCGACGCGACCCCGCCGCCCGGACGCCGCCCCGTCCACACGACCGTCGCCGGAGCCACAAATCCCTCGCCGGCCACCTCCCCCCACTCCAATCAAGAGCTCGAGGTCAGCGCTGCGCTGTCCACTTCTGCTGCTCCTCTCCTCTCTGTATTGGGCTTGATTCTTGCTGCTGTTGATCCCAAGTTTGATGCATAACAATTGTTGTATGAGTTCTCCAAATGAACAGGAGTACTCCTCTATTTTGATATGAAATCACCATGAAGGTCCACATGCTACTGTTGTCAACATGATAAATAGTTTCAGTTAGTTACCTCTAAAACTATTCCTAATTAACTGAAGAAGAGAAGAGATGAGGAGTAGTTTATTTCATAGAGTAAACATTAGCACTATTTGACAGTAAAAGGTTTTAGCTAATTTGAATTAACTGAAAGCAGCAGTACATCATTTTTATTGATAGTAAAATGTTCAAAGAAACAGAAATATCAGTACAATAGCTAGATTACACTATCAGTACACTACCAGTAAAATGTTCATTTAGTTTCAGTAAAAAAATATTGCCAAGCATGACATGGCCTTTGTGATCTCGTACTCCTGAATTTTCATGTCACTTGTGCTATTAGTAGTTTTTTGACAGTAAAAGGGATGAAGAGGTCGGTGACCTCCAAATTCCAAATTTAGTAAAAGTTTGGGTATTCGAAACTACTAGTCCGAAAAACAGTTTATGTGGTCTGAAACTTTTCCTAATGTGTTTCAGACTTTCAGTAAAAGTTGTTGAATCAAATCAGTTCTTTGATGCTGTTATGGACAGATTTAAAATCCACACTAAACCTTGATATGGGAACTATTCGTTTTGATGCTACTATGCTTTAATACGATATGCTGCTAGTGGAAGACTTTGGAATTTGAAAACCCAAATCAGTTCAGTCTGCCTAGTTCAGCTTCACATAGGTTCCTATTTTCTAGCCTACTGTAATTGTTCCGAACTTTTGATAATCTGTTTCAGACTTTCAGTTAGGAGTTAAGACTAGGAAATAGTATGAACTGCTGTTTGATTGAATCAGTACGTGGTTAACAGGCACAACATTGTGCCTGTTGGGTTTATGGACAGATGCTAGAAGGTTGTCTGAAGATAGTTGTTTGCTAGGGGTGGGGAACCATTTCATAAGTAAAAAGTCTATACTGGACCTTGATACGTAAACCAATGGTTTTGATGGTACTTTGGAACTTGAAAATCAAAATCAGTTCAGTCTGCCTAGTTCAGCTTCATATAGAAGATAATGATTCCTGTTTTTTAGTCTACTGTAATTGTTTTTTAGCCCACAACACTTTGCATTGTTTTGAGGTTTTGTACATGAGCTTTCTTTTTTATCTTCTTATTTAAAACTGTAGCAGTACCTGTGACACATAATGCCTAATAGTTTAACTATTCTCTGTTTCTGTCCTCATTTAGTGCTTGGTATGTCTCCTGTTCTGGGTCATGGACTTTGTGCCATGCCCACATTGGTTTTCTGTTTGGCCTCAATTTGGCCTGACAAATGATGGTCTACTAGCTGGTCTACTAGCTGGCAAGATGCTTGGTATATATATGTTGTATTCAGTTTTGGCAGGAGTTCAGAACTGTTAGGCAAAGGTCATGTCTCCGACCATCGTGTCCTTTTTTGCCTTGTCCACCCGAGAGGCCCTTGAGTTTGCTGGAATGTCGATTAACTTCCGTTCCGGCAAATTCGGGTACTCCATATGTCCTATTTTCAGCAAAGGTCATGCTGAAATTTTGCGTGAATTTTAGCATGACTTTGCTAAAAATAGGACATATGGGGTACTTGTGACTAATGCATGGGCCGGGGTATCTCAGTAGTTAATTAAGTAGGATCAAATGCCCCGGCGTACTTGTGACTAATGCATGGCTTTTAGGGTGCCTCGGTGTCGATAAAAACCGAAATGATGAAAGCTTAGGCTTTTAGGGTGCCTCGGCGTCGAAAAACCCTCAATGATAAAAGCTTAGCTTTTAGGATGCCTCGGTGTCGACAAACCCTAAATGATGAGACCATGATCTTGTTCCTTGACAATAACCAAGTTTTTGACCAAACTTTGTTCCTATTTATAGAGAAACATGGCCAACAACGATGAGGCCGGGGGTTCGGGCGGCAAGAAATTCTGGGAGCTGTCCCAGGAGATGGAGGAACAACCTCACTTGTATGAGGACGCCGCCTTCCCCACCGATCCTGAGACCATTGATGGTGCCGCCGAGTATGCCACCACTGATGATGGCGGCGCACGCACAGATGGCAGCCAACCGAAGAGGCAACGGAAGGACCGGCGCCCGACCGTGCTCCGCACCCTCAAGGAGGAAGTTACTGAAGTGGACTCCAACGGGAATCCAACGGCGCCCGAACGAATAGTCAAGGGGTACTCGCTTCAGCTCGGGTGCATTCTCCGGAGCACCGTCTCGATCAACACCGAGAACCTCAGGCATCCTTACCGAGGGAATTTGCGCAACCTCCTCTTCACGAAGCTGCACGAACGATACAAGTTCCCCGCTCAATTTGAAAACACAAGCCTCAAAGGGAATAAAGTGAACAATGCTGCCCTCACGAAGATGAGCACGGCCCTATCTACTTGGAAAAGCAATGTGAAGAGAATGATCGAGAAAGGTGAGAGTTATGAGAAGATCAAGGAGAAAAATCCTTCGATCACCGAAGATGACTGCAACGACTTCAAGATCAATTGCTCAAGCACCGCAAGCTCCGAATCAAGTAAGTGGGGGAAAGAAATGCGGGAGCTGAACTTAGGGGAACACACACTCGGTCCCGGCGGTTACAGAGTGGCGGAGCCTATATGGGACAAGGAGGAGGCGGACCGTGCCGAGCAAGGCCTACCGCCCCTCTTCGATAAATACGGTGACAAGCAGACCAGGAACTTTGTCAGGGCCCGGTACAAGAAGGACCTGAAAACAAAGGAGCTTACCACGGATCCGAAGACCAGGGCGCTTGAGCTTGTTCTGGTAAGGAATACACCCCCGCGTAATTAGCTCCATATGGTTGCATTCTAATTAATGAAGCCAAATTTCTAAATGGTTCACATTCCTTCCGCAGGCGACTGAAAGCAGTAGCGCGGGGTCGACTAAGAGCAACCCTTGGGACACCACTCTAAATAGGGCGTTGAATGTAATGAAGATCAAGGATAAGCTCAGTAACCCGATGTCAGCTGGTCGTGTGGCCGGCAAAGGCTTGTCGACAAAATGGTCGTCATACTATAACATTGGTGGGCGAAAGGAGAAAAAGACCAGCTCGGAAAGCCAGGCGCGCGAGGTTCAAGAACTCAGGGCACAAGTGGCGCGGATTCCGGAGATTGTCCAAGAGCAAGTGCAACAACAACTCGGAGCGACGATCACCGCCATTATGCCTACCTTGATCCAGGGGATTAGCGCGTGGATTGTGGGCGGCCAACAGGGGCCGCCCCCGATTCCTAGCTTCACGGCCAGCAACTCGCAGAACGCGATGGCGGGGCCATTGGTATCTCCGGCAGAGGCGGCATTGGTGTCTCCGACGCCGGCATGGGAGCTTAATGCACCCGGGTGTACGTCGGCCGGCACCTCTGCAGCAAGCGGCCCCTCCATCAACTGCACGCCCGCTGTTGGCGGTGCCTCGACATTAGCCGAGCTCGACGCCATCATCACGGTAACTAAATAAGCCTCTCTCGGCCGAGGACTTCATCTCCTTGCCTTTGACTGGGCATCCCGGATGCCCTACATGTTTTCGCAGGGCACCGCCGACGTTCTGTGCACTCTCCTGCACTTCGTGAACAACGAGTTGATCGATGTCGCCAAGGGCAAAATCGTTCAACCGGGCAACCCCTTGTTCCACGGTACCCAGATGCCACCCAACTTGTTTAGGGTTCAACTGGTTCGGGTGCTGCCAGGCTGCAACGAGTTGTTACCTCCGATTCGATCCGTCGGGGCCGACGATGATGACGTGATGGCCCTCAGCACCTGCCTGAGCTGGCCCCTGCTTTGGCCGAAGAGCCAGATTCGTTTGGGGGCGGGGGACACCACCCCAAAGACGACACCGCCAGTCGTGCCGGCGCCAAGTCGGCCCCATGGCAAGACCGCCGCAATGGTGCCGGACATCCCTATGCCACTGGATCCAAACATGCATGTGGCACAGGATCAGAACGACAACGATGATGATACATTTGCCAACGTCGATCAGTACTTTGCCGATCATGGGTACGGTGGCGACTTCATGGGGCCTCCTTCTCAAGAACCCAACCCAACAAAAGATGTGCGCGATCTAGCTGGTACCGCGGAGAAGCCAAGTTGCAACAGGCGTCGTCTGCAGTTCAGCTCTCAGGAGACGCCTCCAGCTGCCGACTTCACCGAGCCTCAGATAGGCGAGGTGCGAAATATGATCAGCCCCAACACACTCAAGAAGGCGGTCTGTGAGCAGAACTCGGTCCCATTACATGAGAAGAAGAAGGCACGCAAAAGAAAGACTAACAAGGGTGCGGGCTAGCCGGCACCGAGTACGATCCCTGCTCAGGACGGGCCACCTTCACCTGAGGATATCTCGAGGAGGGTGCATGTGGCAGGTAGGCTGATGCTATCGAGAAATATGCTCGATGCTGCAACCGGTGCTATGCGGAGTCTGCATGACAGTGTTCTTTCTTTGGAGAAGCGGCGTCTCGGAGAGAAGGATGTGGCATACCCGGTTTTCGCGGCCAAGGTGCTAGAGGGCAAGGGCTTTGTGGATAACTCCATCGGGGGTACGATCGTCCTGCGGTTTGATGACATCCATGCTATGTTGAACCTTCATCCGCTACACTACACCTTCGTTCGGCTATTTTCGCTGAGTATGGAGATGCGGATCATTCGCGACAAGACCCCGGACATCGTGATAGTCGACCCCTTCTACATGCGTGCCAAGATCTTGGGCAGCACTGGGGACCGGCAAGTCGCGAGTTCTTACCTCGAAGGCGTCATTCTGGCAAACCAAGATAAGGATAACTTCCTCCTGCCTTACTTTCCCGAGTAAGTCCTCCCCTCAACCGCCCCGTAACATATGAATTCTTAAATTTCGGTCGTTTTTCTTTTAACATTCCGTGTTTTCTGCAGTGACACACGTTGCATGCTCATCCTCCTAAGCCCCAAATATTCCATGGCCACGTATTTCGACTCGGACCGTCAGTCGAACGTAGACTACACAAATGTCAAGAAGGTTCTTGATGATGTTCTCCCCGGCTACGTCAAATCTGGAGGCACCTTCACCAGGACTATTCGTAAGTACGGCAAGCACATGTTCTCCCACAATACGACGTTCTGCTGCGTCAAGCAGCCGCCTGGCGGTCAGAAGGGTGCCTACAACGCCATCCATCACACGGGCGATCGTACGGGACCATCATCAACTTCTGCTACCGAGTAGACTCAAAGATTGGGCCGCGAGCGTGTCGGCAATCCAGGACGCGGACATCAGACAAGAATTATTTCGCATCCAGTCGGAGTTTGCGGAAAATCATCCATCAAGATGTCCTTTGTACCGCGGAGCAGTTCTACCTCAGAAATCAACCGTCCAACAGTGACATCGACACAATCCTACTAATGCAGGCTAACAACGCCCGTTCTTTCATGACTCCCACGATAGACGGCGGCTTCATCCATGCTCCGGTTCCTTGAGTCTCATGTTGTAATTAAACTTTAATGAACTTGTAGTATGTCTCTTTGGTTTCGAGAGTCGTTCAACTTAAGATGTAATCGATGCTATTAATGTCTTTCTTTTCTCTTCCGATCGTTCTGTTGCATACTTATATATTGCTTATGTATTGTCTGTGAATTGGTACTAACGTTTCGTTTGTCTACTGCATAGCGATGCCGTGGTATGTCGTGTACACGGGTAAGGTTCCCGGAGTCTACGACGACTGGGAGGAATGTCGGAGACAGGTTCACCGATTCAGCGGTAACAGTTACAAAGGGTACGCCACTAGGGCCGAGGCCAAATCTAGATACGCCCGCTATCTAGCGGGAGAGGGGAGGGAGCGTTGGAGGAACCGGATGAAGACGAGTTTCATCGTGATGATGCTCATCGTGATGACCGCAGCTCTCTTCTATGTAATATAATGTTCTATCTTTGTTCGGTCTTTTCAATCCGGAGACTAATATGATGACTTGTATTCGGAGACTAAAATGATGAATTGTATTCAGAGACTAATCTTCTATTGTATTCAATGAATCTGTTGTTGATGTGTGCTGTCTATATTTTGTCCAATTATACATTTTGTAACCTGTGCAAAAAACAGAAAATTAAAAAATAAGAAAACCTAATATTCATACTAATGGCGCATTACATCATAGTGTGCCATTAGTATGCCAAAGGATACTAATGGCGCATCATTAAAGAGTGCGCCATTAGTATGCCGAAGTTACTAATGGCGCATCTTGGTGTCGTGCGCCATTAGTATGCCGAAGCACCTGGGTATACATGGCCCCCTGGGAGGCATACTAATGGCGCACTGTTGTATATACTAATGGCGCATCTGGGGTGCGCCATTAGTATACCAGATACTAATGGCGCACCTGTGGTGCGCCATTAGTAAAATATACTAATGGCGTGCTACTAATGGCGCACCACTAATGTGCCATTAATGGCCAAATTAGGTGCGCCATTAGTAGGCCTTTTCCTAGTAGTGAATGTAAGAGCTAATCTAGCAATGAGAGATGAAAGGACAAAGGTGCTAACCTTTGTGATCATTTGAATGGATGGGGGCCTGCAAATCTTGACAAATTTGGGGCAAATTTTGTGATGAACTCAAGATGAAGAAGGAAAGAACAGATGAGAGGGAGAGGGGAAAGGGGGAAGAACATAGTGCTGGTGGACGAAGGGTTTATATAGGACGACCTTTAGTACCGGTTCGTGCCACGAACCGGTACTAAAGGTGTTGGAGGGGCCCCACTCTGACAACATCCTGCCACCACTTTCATTAGTAACGGTTTGTGGCACGAACCGGTGCTAAAGGTTTTCCATGAACTGGTACTAAAGAGCTCCTCCCGCCTGGCCGTTGGAACCGGCACTAATGGACACATTAGTGCCGGTTCTGTTACAAACCGGGACTAATGTGTCTCACATTTGACCCTTTTTCTACTAGTGTTATAATAAGAGTGCAGACGCTCCTCCATCCGGTTCCTAGTACTAGTATAGTACGTACCTTTATGGACTATAGTAGTAGTACTACTCCTAGTAAACTTTGCGCTTGGTTGTTCGGGAAGTCGAACAATAATAGCACTAGCAGTATAGTGTATGCTTCTGGCAATCTGACACCGAATTAACTGTTGCACATCCACCGCCTGAGCGAGGGAGAGCTTGCATTAGTCAAAAGTTTCTCCTTGTCCTGCACGCAAGCTTCTCCCGTCCTGCAACCTTCTCCTCATTCGGCAAGTTGACGGGACATAGCAAAGTAATGCTAGTCCATGCTGCCTCCTCTCCAGTTAATATGGCTTAATTTCAAACGAGATAAATACACTGTCTGTCGCTGTATATTTGTAAAAATACGGTCAGTGGACTTCATAATACGCTCATTTCGCTCAATATATATATTTTCCGGTGTTCATACGGTCACTAGCTCACCCTGACTGAGTATGTGTGTGCATGCACGTGTAGGTTGAGCACTTGAGCGTGACCGTGTGTGTTCCGTCGTGTGCTCGGACATGAATGCATTAGGGTGCCGCGCGCGTTTTTACGTCCATGTGTACGTGTGACTGTTGCATACACATAGGGGGAGTACGTGTAGGGGCCACTAAGGAGCAGTCAAATCACACATTAAGTTAGTCGGAAGAAGCAACCATCATTTCACTCTTGAATGACACGTACGCAATATAAAATGGTTGATATGGAGAGAAAAAAAACCACTATATATACACTAGCAAGAGCCTAAGCTACAAGCCTTCTTGCTTAGGTTTCTCTCTTCACAAGCATAGAACGATGGTCCTGATCCCGCAACTGGGGGAAGGGAACAATGTTCTCTGTAGACGCGGTCGACATTGACGAGGGAGAAAACCCACAGTTGGTGCGTCCCAATCGGGGGTCACCGCGGTATGGCCCGATGCCGCGTCCCAACCGCCCTTCTAGCTACAGCCCGACATTCCAGGTAGTCCATCTTCCTTTTGGAGCCGGCTTGCTCCACTGCCGTAGCTCCATCTCCATGTCGATCTTTCTCTACTTCTACCGGCTTCTACTTGTGATGAGTTTATGTCTCATGAACTAGTGCCAGTACTATTATTCTAATCACACTTCTTCAATATCTTTGCCATTAGGGATGCTCAGGTCGATTTTAGTGGAACTGCACAAAAGCATCGTATGATCCGAGGGTGCCAGCCGTCTTTCCTTTGACAGGTTCTACCTGGCCAGGAAATTAAATCATGTTTAGGGTTTAGGGTTTAAGTCGTAGTGACCCCATTAGTAGTTTTTCTATCGTAAACACTCTCACAACTTTTTTCTTTAGTTGTGAAGTAAATATTGGCTATGATCTGTGAATCATTGAGATGCATCAGCTTGCGTGTTAGTTTTCCTTTGTATTTGATGGAATGTTCTAACGGGGCAACCTTGGACTAGGAATGAAAATGGAGTGGAAAAGTTTCTGTTTTTCTGGAGAAAAAATGCAAACGGAGAGAAACCAACGTTTCGTTTCGTTGGATCGCGCCATTGAGCAAAACCAACGTTTAAATCACGTCTGTCGTGTTCGTGTCTCACCATCCTCCACGGCTCGACCCCACACGGTCGCTCGGCATGCCACTCACCACAAACCGAGTAGTATACCATAACTTTCCTGCCTGCTTGTTGATGGATCGCGCCATGGAGTACTAGCACTACTGGAAGAGATTGACGAGTAGGGGGAGGACAGCTAGCTGTAGCACGGACACCCAAGAACTTTTTACATGCATGTTGTAGCCGGCTATTGCGAGCTTTGAACGCGTAGCAGGCGCGTGCACCCGGAAGCGGCGCGGGCGACGCTCTCTCGGCCGGCGCGCCGCTTCAATGCCGGCGCCAGTGAGAGGTCGTGTCCGCTCTAGCAGGGCATGAATGCGGCACTGACCGTTTCGGGCGGGAAGCATGTGCGGGTGATGAAGAGGGTTCGGGTTGGTCAGGACCGGCCGTGGCAGCGGTCCGGACGTGCGCAAACAAGAGATGATGTACGTTAATATTGCTGTGTATATAATTAACAACGTAAATAATGTGCTAGTTGGACAAATATGATTGGAGATGGAGATGGAAATGGAATTTTACGTAAACACGGATATGCATGGCTATGTCTATGTGTGTGTGCGCGACGACTCTCGCGACCTGGAAGCGGGGGCGTGTTTTCGATCGAGTTTTCTTTCTTGGTACATTAGAAAATCAGTTTCTCTAATTCACATCTAGATGTTTTTTAAGGATATCATATCTAAGCTCCCACAAGTATATAATGTAGCAACAAGAAACAAAAAAAACTAGGAAAAGACCACAAACAGAGTGGATATCAACTTATATGTGACATAACTATGTCACATCTAGATGTGTCCTAGACAGACCCTTAAAAAATTGTCCGCCAGTTTTCGTTTCTTTTTTCCGGGAACGCGCGTATTCTCTTTAAAACTACTGCTATGGAGAGATTTTTCTACTCCATTATAGCCTCTTGTTTGATAGAGTTTCTCGCCTCGCTCCCTCACCCTCTCCATATCAAAACAAGATGACAGTGTCCACTCTATCTGTCTCCTCACCGGTGGTCACAGATCCGGCCGAACCCCGTCCGCTGCGGGAGGTGAGGAGGTGCAGCTTTGACGTTGTCGCCATCGGCGATGGAGGAAGCCGGTGCGCACCGTCCTCTCGGAGCCGGCGCTGGCGCGGATGAAGATCCTCCGCGCCCTTGTTCGCTGCCGTCGTGTGGGCAGATCCCGCCCGCCCGCCTGAACGACATCTCGCCCACCTGAGGTATAACTTCTTGTACCTGTCCAGCTCCCCAGGTCGCTGCGTGTGGGTTTTCTTCTATGCGACTACTCCCCATCTCCCCATGCATAGTAGCTAGGGTTCGTCGGCTGGTCCAACATCACCTACTAGTACTACTACTACTATTATAGAGGAAATGCCACTCAAAAAGTTGTCCTGATTTATGCCTCTGTGGAGGTATACATGTTGTTTCGACAAAAAGTACATGGTGGTTGTGCGGTCATTGTCCATATGGTGGTAGTACTATCACTGGTAAAATGAAGAAATGCTTTTTTCTCGGGTATCCTGGTTAGTTCCCATCAAGATAATTATGATGCTTCTGTTTGTTGGTGTACTTTTCATTAATTCTTATTGACAATTGAGATGTCGTTGCTAACCCTTTTTTATATTTTTGGAAATAGCGATGCGTGTCTCCATACCCGGGCATGTCTTCGTCAATTTTAGTGGAACTGCACAAAATTGGATGGCCACTGTTGTTCCACCTCACTATCCTCTGCCACGTGGTTCTTCCTTCCTCGAGCTTGATTACTGAGAAGAAACAGACCACAGTGAGGATTTGTCGAACTTCTTAGGTGCCTCACCCTAACTTGATGCCAAATGGATGATGCATCACCATGATGACCTGTCGATGCTCATGGTTGCGTCGGCTGGTGAAGCTGATCGATTTTCGACGAAAAACAAGTTGTCTTCCATCAGTAGCTAGTCAAACTTTGTAATACTCCCAAACCTTTCCGATAATTGAAATTAAATTTCTTTATTTGTACACACTCTCACACGTTTCCGATAATTTGGCGCATGTGTGGTTGTTCATAGTGTACCACATGTGAATGACAGGAAGTGCGACCAGGACGCGTGGGCGTGGATCGTTAGTTCATTGGAAGTAGTACTAGTTTTCTTCACTGTACATTAAATAAAGAGTTTTGTTTCGTACTTACATAATTTAAAACGATTGTTATGGAGAGAATAAGAAAACCACTCCACTATATATTAGTCGTATACACGAGAGTACTATATGGACGCAGCTTCATTGACTTAGTGCACCTGCCTTTGGATTTATGAAAGGTGGGCCCAAAATGTGGCTGGCTCACCTGTCATACAGCTAAAAGAAGGTGCAGTGAAGGCACCAGAGCCCAATCCGTACTACAGTAGTATATATATAAGCGGGAGCCTCAGCACTTGTTCGCTAGGGTTTGCACTCTCCACACACTGGCCGCACTACATATATGTTACACGCTGGAGGCTCAGCGTTCATTTGCTAGGGTTTGCTATATTCACAATCTCTCACCCTCTCTTCACCAGATCTAAACAAGACTGCGTTGGCCTCTTGTCTCTCTCTCCCCCCTCACAGCTGGTGAAGGAGGCGTTTGTATCCCGTCGCACCGGGAAGGGGAGGAGGTGCATCGTTCACTCTATCGCCTTCGGCGAGGGAGGCAATCCACTGCCGGCTGCGCTGTTCTCTTTCACCCAGTGCCTGTGCGGGAGGGCCACTGACCCCTTCTTCCTCACTCCCATACGTAGTGTGGGCAGATCCGGCCTCCCGCCGCACGCCTTGCCACATCCCGACGACCCTAAGGTATAAGTTTCTTTGAAACCGTCGTTGCTCTAGCTGCATGTGGATCTTTTTCGATCTGTAGTCGAATCTAGGTCTTGGTTCAAAGAGGAAAGAAGGGTGCAGTGGGCTGGAGCAAGAATCTAGGACGTGGTTCAATGAGGAAAGCAGGGGCAGAAAGTAGTATAGACTGACTATCCAGCCGCTTTGTAGGTCGAAAAGGGAAAATGGGGTAACCCAGTACACACATCTGTATGGAACCGATCTCTTTCTTGAAAAGGGAAACAAACTGGGGGTCGGGTAGTTTGTGCATGACTAGATTTGCTGCCCTCACATAGGAAGAAGGTTCAAAGAGAACAAATATGGGACCAGCGCATATATGCTGCTTGGCTACATACTCTGCATCACCCATTTATACGTGTGGACGCACATGGTGCTGGCATGTCGCATGCAGCTATTTTGCTGTTGTTAATCTAAAATGCCGCCGGAAAATTGAAGCAATGCCACTATTAAAAGTAAATTACATTTTTTAACGAATGTTGTTTCAAGAGAATGTCTCTGTTAATATGAATCAATGCAACCGTTTTAGAAATGCTACCGTCCTAGTTTGTTTTCCATCCAAGATAAGTTAGATGCTTCTTTCTGTCACCGTTTGTTTCATCCTCCTTTATCGGCAAGTAATTGTTTCCTTTTTTGCCTCTGTTAAAACAGGGGTATCGATTCAACTTGTTGCTACTGCGACCTTTTGCTTCACTACTCGAAACACTTATGTTTTAAGAGTGTTTTGTGCAGTTTAACTTGAATGTCGCAGCGGTGACTTTGCTTAATTTTTGTGGAACTGCACAAAAGGAGATCGATATTTGTTTCCAGTCTTCATGGCGAGTTGTTTCAAATCTTGGTCTCAACCACATGATGTGCAGTGTGCTTTGAGATGTTGTGCTTGTTTTGGTACTGTTTTTTCCCAACAAGTAGTGAACAAAAATGGGACCAACCCAGACATGATGCTTGTTGCTTTGTTACAACAAATTCAGCATCACCCCCTTTATAAGCCAGTAGTTGATGCCACTCTCAGAATTAACTGCTGATCTGTTTTAAGAGAATTTCTCTGTTAATATCAATCAATGCAACCATTTTAGAAATGCTACTGTCCTATACTTTGTTTTCCATCAACATAAGGTAGATGCTTCTTTTTGTGGCCGCATGTTTCATCCTCCTTTATTGGCCAGTAATTTTTTTCTTTTTTGCCTCTTAAAACAGGGATATCTATTCAACTTGTTGCTATAGAAAACTTAAATGTCACACCGGCAACTTTACTTGATTTCAGTGCAACTGCACAAAACTTGATTGGATTTCCTATTCGTGTTGGTAGATTCATATTTTATCTTGGTCTTCTCATGAAAGGTCAGTACAGGCCTTCATCCACATGATTGTGCAGTGTGCTTTGAGATGTTGTGCTACTTGTATTGGTACTGTTTTAAATAAATGATGAATTGAAGCTATTGTATTGCTGTCTTTTCCCATTAAGTAGTGAACAAAAATGGGACCAACCCAGACATGATGCTTGTTGATGTCTACTACACAACCTTCTTCTTGTAGACGTTGTTGGGCCTGCAAGTGCACAGGTTTGACAGTAGCATATTTCCCTCAAGTGGATGACCTAAGGTTTATCAATCTGTGGGAGGCGTAGGATAAAGATGGTCTCTCTCAAGCCACCCTGCAACCAAATAACAAAGAGTCTCTTGTGTCCCCAACACACCCAATACAATGGTAAAGTGTATAGGTGCACTAGTTCGGCGAAGAGATGGTGATACAAGTGCAATATGGATGGTAGATATAGGTTTTTGTAATCTGAAAATATAAAAACAGCAATGTAGCAAGCGGTAAAAGTGAGCGTAAACGGTATTGCAATGATAGGAAACAAGGCCTAGGGTTCATACTTTCACTAGTGCAAGTTCTCTCAACAATAGTAACATAATTGGATCATATAATTATCCCTCAACATGCAACAAAGAGTCACTACAAAGACACTAATAGCGGAGAACAAACGAAGAGATTATGGTAGGGTGCGAAACCACCTCAAAGTTATTCTTTCCAATCAATCCGTTGGGCTATTCCTATAAGTGTCACAAACAGCCCTAGAGTTCGTACTAGAATAACACCTTAAGACACACATCACCTAGATACTCCAATGTCACCTCAAGTATCTGTGGTTATGATTATACAATATGCCTCACACAATCTCAGATTCATCTATTCAATCCAACACAAAGTACTTCAAAGAGTGCCCAAAGTTTCTACCGGAGAATCACAACGAAAACGTGTGCCAACCCCTATGCATAGGTTCATGGGCGGAACCCGCAAGTTGATCACCAAAACATACATCAAGTGGCACGTGATATCCCATTGTCACCACAGATACGCACGGCAAGACATACATCAAGTGTTCTCAAAACTTTAAAGACTCAATCCGATAAGATTACTTCAAGGGGAAAACTCTATCCATTACAAGAGAGAAGAGGGGGAGAAGAAACATAAGATCCAACTATAATAGCAAAGCTCGCGATACATCAAGATCGTGCCAAATCAAGAACACGAGAGAGAGAGAGAGAGAGATCAAACACATAGCTAGTGGTACATACCCTCAGCCCCGAGGGTGAACTACTCCCTCCTCGTCATGGAGAGTGCCGGGATGATGAAGATGGCCACCGGTGAGGGTTCCCCCCTCCGGCAGGGTGCCGGAACAGGGTCCCGAGAGGATTTTGGTGGCTACAAAGGCTTGCGGCGGCGGAACTCCCGATCTAATCTCTGTTCTAGAAGTTTTAGGGTAAATGGATATATATGGGAGCCGGAAGTACACCGGGGAGCCACGGGGGCCCCACGAGGCAGGGGCGCACCACCACCCTCGTGGGCAGCTCCTGTATCTTCTGACGTGCACTCCAAGTTCCCTGGGTCTTATCCGGTGAGAAAATCACGTTCCAAAAAGGATTTTTCTGTTTGGACTCCGTTTGATATTCCTTTTCCTCGAAACACTGAAATAGGCATAAAACAACAAATCTGGGTTGGGCCTCCGGTTAATAAGTTAGTCCCAAAAATAATATAAAAGTGGATAATAAAGCCCAATATTGCCTAAAACAGTAGATAATATAGCATGGAGCAATCAAAAAATTATAGATATATTGGAGACATATCACTTGTTGCTTTGTTACAACAAATTCAGCACCACCCCCTTTATAAGCAAGTAATTGATGCCACTCTCAGAATTAACTACTGAATCTTATTTCAAAACTGCAACACTCGTTAGGGATTGGCGGGATTACCATTTTTGTGGCTGCATGTTTCATCCTCCTTTATTAGCCAGTAATTGATTCCTTTTTTTGCCTCTGTTTAAACAGGGATATCTATTCAACTTGTTGCTATTGCGACATTTTGCTTCGCTACGCAAAACACTTTGCTTGATTTCAGTGCAACTGCACAAAATGAGATTGGCTTTCCTATTCGTGTTGGCAGATTCTTATTTTATCGTTGTTGGTCTCATGAAAGGTCAGTACAGGCCTTCATGCACATGATTGTGCAGTGTGCTTTGAGATGTTGTGCTACTTGTATTGGTACTGTTCTAAATAAATGTTGAATTGAAGCTATTGTATTGCTGTCTTTTCCCATTAAGTAATGAACAAAAATGGGACCAACCCAGACATGATGCTTGTTACTTTGTTACAACAAATTCAGCATCACCCCCTTTATAAGTCAATAATTGATGCCACTCTCGGAATGAACTACTGAATCTTATTTCAAAACTACAACACTTGTTAGGGATTGGCGGGATTACCATTTTTGTGGCCACATGTTTCATCCTCCTTTATTAGCCAGTAATTGATTCCTTTTTGCCTCTGTTTATATAGGGATATCTATTCAACTTGTTGCTATTGCGACATTTTGCTTCGCTACGCGTAACACTTTGCTTGATTTCAGTGCAACTGCACAAAACAAGATTGGATTTCTTATTTGTGTTGGCATATTCATATTTTATCTTGTTCGTCTCATGAAAGGTCAGTATAGGCCTTCATCCACATGATTGTGCAGTGTGCTTTGAGATGTTGTGCTACTTGTATTGGTACTGTTTTAAATAAATGTTGAATTGAAGCTATTGTATTGCTGTCTTTTCCCATTAAGTAGTGAACAAAAATGGGACCAACCCAGACATGATGCTTGTTGCTTTGTTACAACAAACTCTGCATCACCCCCTTTATAAGTAGATGGAAGCACATACTGTTGTTGCGCCCACTCTACACTGGAACTGTTTATGCTTTTCGTTAATCTAATGCCGCTGGTAAAATTAAGCAATGCCACTCTCAGAATTAATTAACTACTGAATCTTAGTTCAAAACTGCAGCACTTGTTAGGGATTGGCGGGATTACCATTTTTGTGGCCGCATGTTTCATCCTACTTTATTGGCCAGTAATTGATTCCTTTTTGCCTCTGTTAAAACAGGGATATCTATTCAACTTGTTGCTATTGCAACATTTTGCTTCGCTTAATTTTGGTGGAACTGCACAAAATGAGACCAGATTTCCATATATGTGTTGAGATCTCTTTTAGATCCATCTCAGGCGTAGTTTCAAATCTTGGTCTTGAAAGGTCAGTACCTACTTTCCTCAGAATTAACTACTGAACCTTAGTTCAAAACTGCAACACTTGTTAGGGATCGGCGGGAGTACCATTTCTGTTAGGGATCGGCCGGAGTACATGTTTAAGAAATGTATTGTTCAGATAATGTCTCTATTATTATATATCAGTTACAGTGTTTTACAAATGGTACTATCCTGCTTTGTAGTTCTTTCTACATGTTTAACCAAGGTATTATTAAGATAATGTCTCTGTTAAAATGAATCAGTCACATTGTTTTAGGAATGATACTTTTCTGCTTTTTCGTTCTTTATACATCTTGAAACAAGGCATTGTTAAGATAATGTCTCGGTTAATATGAATGAATCACACTGATGGAGAATTGCTACTCTCCTGCTTTGTTTCCCATTAAGATAAGGTAGATCAGTAGATGTTTTTCTTCTGGGAGTACAAGTCATCAACCGTTATTTCTCAGTAATTGTTTCCCTTATACCTTTTGTTGCTTACAGGGATATCAAAATTAAAGCTCGGTTTTATTCCGACTTCGATTTTAGTTCAACTGCACAAAAGGAGCCAATGTGCCCAAGGCAAACTGCTGCATTACTGGTGAGGGAGTCCTTGATAAGGGGGTATCCGGACAGCCGGACTATAACCTTTGGCCGGACTATTGGACTATTAAGATACAAGACTGAAGACTTCGTCCCATATCCGGATGGGACTCTCCTTGGCGTGGAAGGCAAGCTTGGCAATACGGATATGTAGATCTCCTTCCTTGTAACCGACTCTATGTAACCCTAGCCCCCTCCGGTGTCTATATAAACCGGAGGGTTTAGTCCGTAGGACACAATAACAACAATCATACCATAGGCTAGCTTGTAGTGTTTAGCCTCTCTGATCTCGTGGTAGATCTACTCTTGTACTACCCATATCATCAATATTAATCAAGCAGGAGTAGGGTTTTACCTCCATCGAGAGGGCCCGAACCTGGGTAAAAATATCGTGTCCCTTGTCTCCTGTTACCATCCGCCTAGACGCATAGTTCGTGACCCCCTACCCGAGATCCGCCGGTTTTGACACCGACATTGGTGCTTTCATTGAGAGTTCCTCTGTGTCATCATCATCAGGCTTGATGGCTCCTTCGATCATCGTTAGCGATGCGGTCTAGGGTGAGACTTTTCTCCCCAGACAAGATCTTCATATTCAGCGGCTTTGCACTGCGGGCCAATTCGCTTGGCCATCTGGGGCAGATTGAAAGCTACGCCCCTGGCCATCAGGTCAGGTTTGGAAGTTTAAAATGCACGGCCGACATCCACGGAGACTTGATCTTTGACGGATTCGAGCCCTTGCAATGTGCGCCGCACTGTCACGATGGGCATGATCTAGCTCTGCCGCCGGACAATGTTCAGGAGATCGCACCTGCAACCACTCTGACCTTCAATTCGGAGCCAACTGCGCCATCCATGGACGGGTGGTTGGACCCCGCCATGAAGGCCGCAGACTCAACGGCGATCAAGCCGAACACAAGCCTTCCCCTTCGCAAGGCCCGTGACTCCGCGCTGCCGGACTCCCCTTCGGACTCCGAGCCGCCCGCGCCCCTGCCAATCGAATCCGATTGGGCGCCGATCATGGAGTTCACCGCCACGGATATCTTCCAGCACTCGCCCTTCGGCGACATACTGAATTCACTAAGGTCTCTCTCTTTGTCAGGAGAGTCCTGGCCGGATTACGACCGGCAGGATTGGGATGTGGACGACGAAGAAATTCAATGCCCACCCACCACCCACTTTATAGCCACTATCGATGACTTGACCGACATGCTCGACTTCGAATCCGAAGACATCGGCGATAAGGACGACGATGTAGGAGACGAACAGGAACCAGCACTTACAGGGCACTAGACAGCCGCGTCATCGCACGATGTATACATGGTGGACACACCCAAAGGGAACGACAACGAGGAACGAGAGGACGCAGCGAAGGATCGTTCCCTCAAAAAGCAGTCAAAGAGGCGGCGTAAGCGCCGCTCCAAACCCCGCATCGACAGAAACAGTGGTCATACAGACCCAGCCACAGAGCAGGGCGAGCCGGCGGACGACAAACAAGGCAACTTGGATAATCAAGCCAAACAACCCGTCCCCGGCGAAGATAACAGTCTGGATGACCTCACATCGGACAAATTCCTGGAGCAGAAGAACCTCCATAAAAGGCTCGTCGCCACTGCGCGTAGCCTAAAAAAGCAGAAGCGGAAGCTCAAAACTGCGAAAGATGCACTAAGAATCAGATGGAGCAAAGTACTCAACACCGCAGACAAATATGGCGGCAGTAGCCACACAAGAGCTACCCGAAGCGAAAGCTACTGCCCGAATTTGATGAGGAGGCCTTAGAGCTCCTGCAATCAAAAAACAAAGCAGCCATCCGGTCGGATAGACGACCTCACGGCCAACATAGAGCGGCAGACGACGCCGCACACAAGCCAGCACGCGATCCACACGAGGGCCCGCATCAAAAAGATGGTCCAACCAGATCTATCTACGGACCAATGAAGCACGCCCTAGCAAGCAATGCAACACAACAAATATCCGAACACCACGGCACACCCAAATACAGGGGTGCCGCACACCCCCTATGTTTCACTGATGAGGTGCTGGACCATGAATTTCCAGCGGGATTCAAACCCGTAAACATAGAGGCATATGACGGAACAACAGACCCAGGGGTCTGGATTGAGGATTATATCCTCCATATCAACATGGCTCGAGGAGATGATCTCCACGCCATCAAATACCTACCCCTCAAGCTCAAAGGGCCAGCCAGGCATTGGCTCAAAAGCCTCCCCGAAAACACTATTGGAAGTTGGAAAGAGCTCGAGGACGCCTTTCGGGCAAATTTTCAAGGGACCTATGTCCAACAACTGGATGCTGACGATTTAAGTCATATAACTCAACAGCCCGGAGAGTCAGCCCGAAAACTCCGGAACAGGTTTCTTACTAGAAAGAACCAAATAGTCGACTGTCCGGACGCCGAAGCCTTAGTAGATTTTAAACATAGCGTTCGAGACGAATGGCTCGCCAGACACCTCGGCCAGGAAAAGCCAAGAACAATGGCCGCATTAACAAGCCTCATGACCCGCTTTTGCCCAGGCGAGGACAGCTGGTTGGCAAGATGCAGCACCAGCGACCCAAGTACATCCGAAGTCAGGGATGGAAACGGGAAACCACGACGCAGCAAAGACCAGCGCCGGAATAAGGAAAACAGCCCGAAGAGCATGGCAGTTAACGCCGGATTCAAAATCTCTCGGCGGGGTCAGCAAAAGCTGCCTCTCAAAGACAACAGAGATGAGCTGTCCAGTCTTAATAAAATTCTGCACAAGATATGTCAAATCCACAGCACCCTTGATAAACCTTCAAATCACAACCATAGAGAATGTTGGGTATTCAGACAATCCGGCAAACTCAACGCCGAACACAAGGGGCTGGATACACCAAGTGAAGACGATGACGAACCCCGCAAGCAAAGCACTAGGGGACAGAAGAAATTCCCATCAGAAGTAAAAACAATAAACGTGCTACACGTGACAAAGGGGAGAAGCAAGGTGGCGCCCATAGATATATGTGCCCTAGAGCCTATCACAACGGAGTCCCGCCATTGGTCATCCAAACCGATCACCTTCGACAATCGGGATTACTCCGGAAGTATCCGGCACGCAGGATGGGCTGCCCTGGTGTTAGACCCGATAATTGACGGATACTACTTCACACGAGTCCTGATGGATGGCGGCAGTAGTGTGAACCTGATATATCAGGACACGGTCCGCAAAATTGGGGTAGAACCAACAAAAATTAGCCATAGGAATATTTCCTTTAAAGGAGTAACACCAGGCCGAGGGATTCGTTGTTCGGGCTCCCTCCTACTAGAAGTCATATTCGGCTCTCCCAATAACTTCCGTAGCGAAAAGCTAACATTCTACATCGCTCTGTTTAAAAGTGTCTATCAAGCACTACTGGGACGCGATGCTTTCGCCCTCTTTAATGCAATACCGCACTATGCGTCTCTTACGCTTTAGATGCCCGGTCCACAAGGCATCATTTCAGTAAAGAGAAACATTGAGCGCTCCTTGCACGCGGAAGACTGTGCGGCTGCTTTGACAGCCACACACTAAACTGCCTCACCAACCTGAGCGCCTAATAGGTCGTTGAGGGAGTCCTGGATTAGGGGGTGTTCGGGTAGCCGGACTATACCTTCAGCCGGACTCCTGGACTATGAAGATACAAGATTGAAGACTTCGTCCTGTGTCCGGATGGGACTTTCCTTGGCGTGGAAGGCAAGCTTGGTGATGCGGATATTCAAGATCTCCTACCATTGTAACCGACTCTGTGTAACCCTAACCCTATCCGGTGTCTGTATAAACCGGAGGGTTGTAGTCCGTAGGCAATCAACCACATACACAACAATCATACCATAGGCTAGCTTCTAGGGTTCAGCCTCCTTGATCACGTGGTAGATCTACTCTTGTACTACCCATGTCATCAATATTAATCAAGCAGGAGTAGGGTATTACCTCCATCGAGAGGGCCCGAACCTGGGTAAAAAACATCGTGTCCCTTGTCTCCTGTTACCATCCGGCCTAGACGCACAGTTCGGGACCCCCTACCCAAGATCCGCCGGTTTTGACACCGACATTGGTGCTTTCATTGAGAGTTCCTCTGTGTCGTCGCCTTTAGGCCTGATGGCTCCTTTGATCATCAACAACGATACGGTCCAGGGTGAGACATTTCTCCCCGAACAGATCTTCGTCTTCGGCAGCTTCGCTCAGCGGGCCAATTCGCTCGGCCACCTTGAGCAGATCGAAAGCTACGCCCTTGGCCATCAGGTCAGGTTTGGAAGCCTAAACTACACGACTGACATCCACGGGGACTTGATCTTCGACGGATTCAAGCCACAGCCAAGCGCGCTGCACTGTCTCGATAGGCATGATATAGCTCTGCCGCTGAATAGCGCCTTGGAGGCCGCATACGCATCGGTTTCGACCATTGATTCGGAGCCTACTGCGCCGATCGAGGATCAGCGGTTGTACGCTGCCTCAGGGGCTGTGATCTCAGAGGCGATCGAGCCGAACTCCTGCCCCGCACTCCGCATGGCCCGTGACTCCGAGGAGCCGGATTCCTCTCCGAACTCCGAGCCCCCCGCGCCCCTGCCGATCGAATCGGATTGGGCGCCGATAATGGAGTTCACCGCCGCAGACATCTTTCAGCATTCGCCTTTTGGCGACATCCTGAATTTTCTTAAGTCTCTCTCTTTATCAGGAGAGCCCTGGCCGGACTACGGTCAGCGAGGGTGGGATACGTACGATGAGGAAATTCAAAGCCCACCCACCACCCACTTTGTAGCCACTGTCGACGATCTAACCGACATGCTTGACTTCAGCTCCGAAGACATCAACGGCATGGACGACGATGTAGGAGACGAACAGGAACCAGCACCTGTAGGGCGCTGGAAGGCCACCTCGTCATATGACATATATATGGTGGACACTCCAAAAGATGGAGATGGCGATGGAACAGTGGGGGATGACGCCCCCAAGAAACAGCCAAAGCGCCGGCGTCAGCGGCGCCGCTCTAAATCCCGCCAAAGCAAAAACGGTGATTCCGGCACGGGAGATAATACTACCCCGGATAGCACCGAAGAACACCCACCTCAGCAAGATTCGGCACAGGAAGATGGAGAAGCCAGCCCTCATGAGAGAGCGGCAGACCAAGAGGTCGAGGATGATAACTATACGCCTCCCTCCGAAGACGAGGCAAGCCTCGATGACGACGAATTCGTCATACCATCAGACCCCGCCGAACAAGAGCGTTTTAAACGCAGGCTTTTAGCCACGGCAAGCAGCCTCAAGAAAAAGCAGCAACAGCATAGAGCTGCCCAAGATTTGCTAGCTGACAGATGGACTGAAGTCCCTGCGGCTGAAGAGCATGAACTCAAACGCCCCTCCAAGAGTTACCCGAAGCGCAGGCCGCTACCCCGATAAGAGGAGGAAGCACGGGACAGAGAGGCCTCTCGGCCCTCCACCCAAGCCATGCCCCGAGCCGCTCAACTAAGGCACGGGAAAATGCGCCCGACCTACGAGACATACTAGAGGATAAGGCAAGACAAACAAGATCGATCTACGGATCACGCAGGCGCCCTACGGCATGTGACAATGATCTTCACGCCGGATACAACAAATCCGGCTGGGCCGAACACAACAGACATAGCTCTTCCGAGCTACGTTGTGATATAGCCCAGTACAGAGGCGTCGCACACCCGCTATGCTTCACGAATGAAGTAATGGATCATAAAATCCCAGAGGGTTTCAAACCCGTAAACATCAAATCATACGATGGCACAACAGATCCGGCGGTATGGATCGAGGATTATCTCCTTCACATCCACATGGCACGTGGCGATGATCTACACGGCATCAAATACCTCCCGCTCAAACTTAAAGGACCGGCCCGGAATTGGCTTAACAGCTTGCCAGCAGACTCAATCGGTTCTTGGGAGGACCTGGAAGCCGCATTCCTCGACAACTTCCAGGGCACTTACATGCGACCGCCGGATGCCGACGACTTAAGCCACATAATTCAGCAGCCAGAGGAATCGGCCAGACAATTCTGGACACGGTTCTTAACAAAGAAAAAACAGATAGTCGACTGTCCGGATGTAGAGGCCCTAGCACCCTTCAAGCACAACATCCGCGACGAGTGGCTTGCCCGGCACCTGGGACAGGAAAAGCCGAAATCCATGGCAGCCCTCACGACACTCATGACCCGCTATTGCGCGGGAGAAGACAGCTGGCTAGCTCGCAGTAACAACTTATCAAAGAACCCTGGTAATTCGGATACCAAGGACAAAAGTGGCAGGACACGTCGGAATAAGAAAAAACGCCGCGTTAACAGCGACAGCAATGAAGACACGGCAGTCAATGCCGGATTCAAAGGCTATAAATCCAGTCAGCGGAAAAAGCCATTCAAAAAGAATACTCAGGGCCGGTCCAGTTTGGACCGAATACTCGATCGCTTGTGCCAGATACATGGCACCCCCAAAAGGCCAGCCAATCAAACTAACAAGGATTGTTGGGTGTTCAATCAGGCAGGCAAGTTAAGGGCCGAAAACAGAGACAAGGGGCTGCACAGCGACGACGAGGAGCCCAAGCCGCCGAACAAAAATGGACAGAAGTGCTTTCCCCCACAAGTGCGGACGGTGAACATGATATACGCAACCCACATTCCCACGTGGGAGCGGAAGCATGCGCTACGGGACGTATACGCGATGGAGCCAGTCGCCCCAAAGTTCAACCCATGGTTCTCCTGCCCGATCACTTTTGATCGAAGGGACCATCCCACTAGCATCCGTCATGGCGGCTTCGCCACATTGGTTCTCGACCCAATCATCGATGGATTTCATCTCACAAGAGTCCTCATGGACGGCGGCAGTAGCCTGAACCTGCTTTATCAGGATACAGTGCGGAAGATGGGCATAGATCCCTCAAGGATTAAGCCCACAAGAACGACCTTTAAAGGCGTTATACTAGGTGTAGAAGCCAACTGTACAGGCTCAGTAACACTTGACGTGGTCTTCGGATCCCCGGACAATTTCCGAAGCGAAGAGTTAATCTTCGATATAGTCCCGTTTCGCAGTGGCTATCACACCCTGCTCGGACGAACCGCATTCGCAAAGTTCAATGTGGTGCCGCACTACGCATATCTCAAGCTCAAGATGCTAGGACCTCAAGGAGAAATTACGGTCAACGGAAACACCGAACGCTCCCTCCGTACGGAGGAGCATACGGCGGCTCTCGCAGCGGAGGTACAAAGTAGCCTTCTCAAGCAATTCTCTAGTCCGGCCATTAAAAAACCAGACACTGCCAAGCGCGCCCGGAGTAACCCACAGCAGGACCACCTGGCACACTCTGAGCAAGCGTAGCAATGCGGCCCCAACCCCAGCTTTCTCAACATAGCGAAACCAGTACCTCGCGTACATAACTACGCCCTTGAAATACAATGGGCACAGGGGAAGTGGCACAATAATGGCACGCCCAAAATATGGCTTAAAACGTACTAGGGGCTGCCGGATTCTTTTTTTAATTTTTTCTTACTTTCAGGACTCCATACTTTGGACGACCTGTTCGGCAATTCGACTGCCGCACAAACGATGCAAGATCCAGGGAGGTAGACAAGCCATGCCGCATTATGGAACCCCCAGGTGGTCTCTATTACGAGCAATATACCTGTTTTGAATACAATTCCGCGGCCTGCCCCTGGCTAGGACATGTTAAATAGTCCAATATCTTTACCTTATAAATACCACTTGTATCGTTCTGCTCTGACAGCAGCCTTTATATAAACAATGCATAGCTTTTGTCTATTTTCTGCGTTACTCTCTTTTATATATGTTCATTAATGACATGTTGCACCCATACACTGTGGTACGACAAGTATGCCAGGGGCTTCAGTACCCTTTAATATGGTGTGAGAAGTCCGTACACTTTCACAAGTGCGGCACCCCGAACTTATAGCACTATATGCATCGGCTCCGAATCATGATTTGGGTCAATAGTTGGGTTTGCCCGGCTCCTATGTTTTGGTGCCTTACGTTCCGCTATATCGGCTAAGGTAGCACTAGGAGAACCACTGCGATTGTGCCCCGGTTGAGCTGGGTTAAGCACCTCAGTGGAGAAAGCTAAAACTGACTGTCATGATGAGGCGAGAGACCGGTTGCTGTTCGAGAGGTTTTTCCAGTCCCTAAAGACTTATGCCGCTTCGAGCGAGGAGCCGGATTTGTCCGGCCAAGGCGTGGATACCGCCCCGAACTTGGTCTTCCGAACTAGGGGCTTCGCCGAAATTTAAAATTATAAAGTTCTATGGCTAAGTGAGAGTGTTCAAGCATTATAGTCCGATTGCCTGGCTCGTTGTGCTGAGCGCCTCCCTCGAAGGACCCAACTATGGGAAAAAGAGTGCTTAGGTTTATCCCAAACACCCCAGCACTAGTGGCATGGGGGCAGAAGCCGACGACTGGCCATCTCTCAATTTTTTGATAAATGGCCGCACAGAAAATAATATTTTAAATTCAATAAGCATTGCTTAAGCTCCCATGAACAAGTTTTCAGCGCACAGGATAAAAACGAGTGAGTTTATTCAAAAATTATATCCTTGGTACATTCATCCGCCACAAGGCGGGCACCCGCAAGAACATCCTTGTAATAGTTCTTGGGCTTGCGATGCTCCTTCCCCGGCGGCGGCCCGTCCTTCACAAGCTTCTCACCGTCCAGCTTACCCCAGTGCACCTTTGCACGGGCAAGGGCCCGACGGGCACCTTCAATGCAGACGGAGCGCTTGATGACCTCGAGCCTTGGACAGGCCTCCACCAGCCGCCGCACCAGCCCGAAGTAGCTCCCAGGCAGGGCCTCTCCGGGCCACAGCCGAACTATGAAGCCCTTCATGGCCTGTTCGGCCGCCTTGTGGAGCTCGACCAGCTGTTTCAGCTGGTCGCTCAAGGGCATAGGGTGTCCGGCCTCAGCATACTGAGACCAGAACACCTTCTCCGTCGAGCTGCCCTCTTCAGCTCGGTAGAATGCGGCGGCGTCGGATACGCTGCGGGGAAGATCTGCGAATGCCCTTGGAGAGCTCCGGATTCGGGTAAGTAACAAGTAGTTTACTTTTATACATCTGCTTTGCATAAAGAATGCCTTACCCGCTGCTATCTTCTTCATATCCTCCAACTCTTGGAGGGCCTTTTGGGCTTCGGCCTTGGCAAACTTGGCAGTCTCAAGGGCCGCCGCGAGCTCGGACACTTGGGTCTTTGACTCAAGCTCCAAACTCTCATGGTTTTTCATGAGAGCCTGAAGCTCTTGCTGCACCTCGCCGACCTGTGCCCCAAGTTTCTCTCTCTCGGTGCTCTCCGCGGCCGTTTTCTTTTCGGCCTCGGACAGCGCCTGATTGAGGGTCGCCACCTCAGTCGTGGCCCCTATAATAAGCAGTGCAATCCTGTTATTTTTTGCAATCACGCCTCTCTATAGGCATTTTTCTATAAGGTATCTCTTACCTTCTTTCTCCTCGAGCTGCCGTTTGGCAAGACCGAGCTCTTGCTCGGTCCGCTCGAGGCCTTGCTTCAGGGCACCCACCTCCGCAGTCAGTGCGGCGGTGGCCAGCAGCGAAGCCTGCATACGTATATTGACTCCTTTTTAGTTAGACTCCTGCGATATTTAATAGATCCTCTATTCGGATTTTCTTTTCGAACGCCAAACAGAGAATCAGGGGCTACTGTCTATGCGGTAATATTTTTATATATTTTTACTTACCTCGAAGCCTGTTAGAAGGCTAGCTCAAGCTTTTGTCAGTCTGCTCTCGGCGGACTGAACCTTCTGGATCACCGTACTCATAATAGTACAATGCTCCTCGTCGATGGAGGCGCCGTCAAGCACCTCCTGCAGATTGTCCGGCACCTCCGGTTGGACGGAGGCCACCGGCTCAGAAGGCTTGCTACTCTTGGAAGGAGTTCGCCTACCGCGGTCCGGAACTGTTGATGATTCCGGCGCGGTGTCCGGCACAAAGCCGGACTTGGAGCCCTGGGGGGTCTTGTCCCCTTTACTCCTGGGGTCCGGGAGGTCGCCTTGCGGCTCCTCCAGGACCACCTCCTCCTGCCCCGGAGCTCGTTGCGACGCCACTTCGGCGTCGTCCGCAGTGCGGGGGGAGACAGCGGGCGGAACTGAGTTCACGTCCGATGAATCCAGGGAGCCGCTCGACGACTCGTTGAGTTCGGCCCGGGCGGGCTGCATAATTATGTTCGACATTAGGGAAAGCTGTGCAACAAAGGAACATCATGAGTTATTCTGATATCCGAACTTACGATTTCGCCGGACGCTTGGCCCTGTTTAGCCACTCCTCTTTGCCCTCTTCGGCGTTGGGGGTGTAGTCCGGCGGAGGGGTCTTTCTTTTCCTAGACCCCTCGGCCTCCCCCGTTGGGGCGGCCTTCCTCTTGTCACCTCCCTTCACTGGGGGGGGGGGGAGTTTTCTTCTTCCTCCTCCTCGTTTTCGCGGGAGGAGGGCATCTCGGACTCGTCAGATGACGAGTCCGACACCACCACGTTGCGGGCACTCTTTCGAGTCCCCGTGGTCTCCTTCTTCTTGGCCTTCTTCTCCGGCACCACATAAGGCGCCAGAACCAGCAGCTTCGCTAGTAGAGCTGGGGCTGGGTCTTCAGGCAGCGGAGCCAGACAGTTAATCAGTCCGGATATCGCCTGCCAAGCCTGTCAAAGGTAAGGGAGTTTAGATCCCACATAGAGTCAAACTATGAAAAAACTTAACATCCTGTAAAAGGTGAAAATAGCTTACCTCGCTAGCGTGACGCTGCGAGCTGTATCCGCGGTCCTCGAAAGCGGATGCAGGAGCCTCGGCACCTTTGATTAGCGCCTTCCAGACGTCTTCATATGTCGTGCCAAAGAGCTTGTTAAGGGTTCGATGCTGTGCCGGGTCGAACTCCCACAAAGTAAAGTCCCGTTGTTGACACGGCAGGATTCGGCGAACGGGCATGACCTGGACTACATTTACAAGCCTGATTGGCTTGTTTACCAGGGACTGGATGCATGTCTTCTGTCCGGTCACCTCTTCCTTGTTACCCCACGATAGGCCCGTCTCTTTCCAGGACATGAGCCGCCTGGGGGGTCCGGATCGGAACTCGGGGGCTGCGATCCATTTCGGATCGCGTGGCTCGGTGATGTAAAACCACTCGGCTTGCCACCCCTTTAGGGTCTCTATGAAGGAGCCCTCGAACCACAGGACGTTGGCAATCTTGCCCGCCATGGTGCCTCCGCACTCCGCTTGGCTGCCGCGCACCACCTTGGGCTTGATGTTGAAGGTCTTGAGCCAGAGGCCGAAATGGGGGCGGACGCGGAGGAAAGCCTCGCACACGACGATAAACGCCGAGATGTTGAGGATGAAATTCGGGGCCAGATCGTGGAAATCCAGGCCATAGTAGAACATGAGCCCCCGGGTGAATGGGTGAAGTGGAAAACCCAGTCCGCGAAGGAAGTGGGGAAGGAATACTACACTAGTAGAAAAAGGGTCAAACGTGAAGCACATTAGTGCTGGTTTGTATTTGAGCCGGTACTAATGGTACCATTAGTGCCGGTTCGAACGGATTTGCATTAATGCCGGTTCGTGTTGAACCTTTAGTACCGGTTTGTGGCACGAACCGGCACTAAAGGGGTGGTGGCAGGCTGGCGTCAGGCCGGGGCCCCACGATCACCTTTAGTACCGGTTCGTGGCACGAACCGGTACTGAAGGTCTAACATTTAGTACCGGTTCGTGCCACGAACCGGTACTAAAGGGGTCTAACCTATAGTACCGGTTCATGCCACGAACCGGTACTAAAGGTCCC
>NC_041384.1:4723113-4732662 GCF_002162155.2 Triticum dicoccoides | reverse complement strand
TCAGTTTTAAAAAAATAAAAGAAAATAATGGAAATGTCAAAAAAATAAAAGAAAATAAGTTTCTCATGTGATATGTGGTCTAGTTGTTCGGAAAATTTGCAAATGTGAATTTTGACTTTATTTGCAAAATCTCTCTGAAATTTGTAAAAATGGGCATAACTTTTGCATACTAACTCGGATGAAAATGTTTTTTATATGAAAAATCATCTACCCCGTTAAACATTTGCAAAATCCTCAAAAACCTAATAGAAAAAAGTTACGGGGCTTTTAAGATCTAGAGTGGAAAAAATTGAAAAATATTCAAACAGTGGGCAAACTGTGGTCAAACAATGGTCAAACTAATTATTCTAGAATATTCGTGTTACTAAATAATTATTTTTTTATTTCAATTTCGGTCAAATCTGGTCAAACTGTGGTCAAACTGTGGTCAAACAATGGTCAAACTAATTATACAAGAAATATTAGTGTTACTAAATAATTATTGTTTTTAAAACAATAGTTTCAAACTCAAACAGTGAAATGTGTCACTTCATGCTCAAGCAAAATTCCTGAAGGTTAATAGGATTGACATCTTACTATTGTCAGGAAAATAACAAGTGCAGGCTCGGAAACGAAGCAGAATAGAACCTGAAAGTTAAGCGTGCTCGGGCTGGAGTAGTGAGAGGGATGGGTGACCGGTTGGGAAGTTAGATGATTTGGAATGAGTGATCCACACTTGAGCAGTTAAGAGAGGTGATTAGAGACTAAATCATCAAATAATTCAGAAAAAAATAAAATTAAAAAAACAAAAAAAAATTCCAAAATTTTCAAAAAAAATTCAAAAAAAAACCTTTAGTACCAGTTGGTAACACCAACCGGTACTAAAGGTCCCCCGTACCAGGGCGCGAGCTCACGCCACGTGGTGGCACTTTAGCGCCGGTTCGTGCCGAACCGGTACTAAAGGGGGGGGCCTTTAGTGCCGAAACCTTAGTGCCGGTTCCATAACCGGCACTAAAGGCCCTTACAAACCGGTACTAATGGTCCGTTTTCTACTAGTGCTACCCTCTCATGGGGCCTTGGGGTGGGGAGGAGATGCCCCTTCTCGGGAAGCCGGTGCGCGATGTCTTTGGACAAGTATCCGGCCTTCCTAAGCTTTTTGACGTCGCCCTCCGTGACGGAGGAGACCTTCCACTTACCTCCTGCTCCGGACATTGCTGGAGAAGGTTGAGGTGGGAAGTGCCGGCTTGGGCGCTGGAGCTCGAGTGCGCAGGAGATGGATAGGCAAAGGAGGAAGAAGGCGTAGGTAAAAAGGTGGATCCTTGTCCCCTTATATGGGCGGATGCGGTTGTGCGTCCCCACCTGCCTAGTAAAACTCGCTTGCCTCCCAAGCGCCGTGATAAGTGTCGCGGTTGGATTACCCACATCCGTATTGATGATAATCCCGTAAAGGGGGTACACAATCTCAGCTTTGACAAGACGTGCCAAGGAAACCGCCTCCCAAAACATGCTGAGGTGGAAAAGTAAAAACGATTCGAGTAAAGGACTTGGCCGTAGTGTGATGACGCACTGCGGAATACGTCAGCAGATTTGATTTGTATTAATATTATTCTCTCTATGGCAATATGTGGAAACTTATTTTGCAGAGCCGGACACTACTCTTGGTGTTTACAATCTTCTACGAAGGACTTGGAGGAGGAACCCTCCTTGCAATGCCGAAGACAATCTGCGCGCCGGACTCGTCGTCATTGAAGCCTAGTTCAGGGGCTACTAAGGGAGTCCTGGATTAGGGGGTGTTCGGGTAGCCGGACTATACCTTCAGCCGGACTCCTGGACTATGAAGATATAAGATTGAAGACTTCGTCCCGTGTCCGAATGGGACTTTCCTTGGCGTGGAAGGCAAGCTTGGCGATGCGGATATTCAAGATCTCCTACCATTGTAACCGACTCTGTGTAACCCTAACCCTATTCGGTGTCTATATAAACCGGAGGGTTGTAGTCCGTAGGCAATCAACCCCATACACAACAATCATACCATAGGCTAGCTTCTAGGGTTTAGCCTCCTTGATCTCGTGGTAGATCTACTCTTGTACTACCCATATCATCAATATTAATCAAGAAGGAGTAGGGTATTACCTCCATCGAGAGGGCCCGAACCTGGGTAAAAAACATCGTGTCCCTTGTCTCCTGTTACCATCCAGCCTAGACGCACAGTTCGGGACCCCCTACCCGAGATCCGCCGGTTTTGACACCGACAGTCGTTAAGACCACGGACACGGCTAGACGAGTCCGGCGTAACTATATAATTGTTAAAGGTTTGATGGTTATACACCCCTATACAAGGGGCTCCTCGCATGTAAACAAGCAGCAATAAAGCTCAATTCTTCCCACCTTGAATCATACTTTTTTTACTTAGTATAACATACATTTCGCACGACTACTTTTTCAACCAAGTTCCTCTCTTTTACAGACGAACATCATGCTACACCCATCCAGGATACGGCACAAGGGAGACACAGGCGTAGACGTGTAGCAGGGACCCGTTCCAAGGATTCTTTTCAGATTAAGACCATGCGTAAACCTTTTTCACTGTCTCTTATTGATACACATCCCACGGATTCTCAGTGCAACTGAGAAGGAGGCTGGCGTCTTGGCATGTGGCCACGTCAGAATAATGCATGTACTTGGACACCAGGGGCTTATTACAAAGGGTGCTTTAGCCCGTTCAAAATCACAAAGACCGAATACCTTAGGGAGTGTTCGGCGTCGCGAGTTTGGCCTTATATGCATCAGCTCCGAATCATGTCTTTGGTCAAATGTTGGGTTTGCCCGACTCCTATGTTTTGCTGCCTTATGTTCCGCTCTATCGGCTAAGGCGGCACCAGGAGAACTATTGCGATTGTGCCCCGGTTCAGCCAGGCGAGCACCTCGGTAAAGAAAGCCGAAAACTGACTATCATGATATAGCGTGAGACTGGTCAACCACTTGATGACCTAGCGGAATCTTTGGGATTCCTCCGCCTAAACGAAGGGCCGTTTCCCGGCCAGGCACACACGCGCCCTGAATTCAGGTGAGCGCGGAGCCACCAGGGGCTATATAGTAGCCCCACTGTCAAACTCCTATGGCTAAGTGAAAGTGATAAAGCATTATAGTCCGATTGCCTAGTTTGCTGCGCTACCACCTCCTTAATGGACCAAGACGTTGGATCAAGTGTGAGAATGCGCCTTCTGCGAACACCCCCGCATTATATGTGTGGGGGCAGAAGCCGAAAACTGCCATCTTTCAGGTTATATATTCATATACGTAAACGGCCACACAGGAGGTATTATAATTCTTGCAAGCACAAGTATAAAAAGCTTCTACATTTCAGCAAAATATTGTTTTCAATAGGAATACATGTTATTCGAACATAATATCCTTCGAGCACTGCGTCTCTATTGAACGAGCGCCTTCCAGGACTTCTTGAAAGTAGTGCTCGGCAGGTACTCGGCTTTCGTCCGAATCTTGGGCTGCAACGGCGGTAGCCTCCATCTCCGCCCAGTATGTCTTGACACGGGCAAGGGCCATCTGCGCACCCTCCACGCATGTCGACCTATTCATCGCATTGATATATGGCACCGCACCAAGGAACTGCTGCACCAAGCTAAAATAACTGTTCGGCTTTGGCCTTTCCGGCCATAGATAATCCACGACATACCTCATGGAAAGTCCGGATAACCTATTCAACTCGGCCCATTCGGCCAACCGATCAGTCAATGGAAGCGGATGCTCTGGAGAATTCTGACCAGAATAGCTTTTCCACTTCACGATCCATTTGATCTCGGAAGTGTTCGGTCGCATCAGCAGCACTCGCCGCTAAATCCAGATATGCGTCCGCCAAACTCCACATCCAGTCCAACGGAGCATATTAAGGATCTCCGAACTTCATCCGCAGCATAAAGGGCTACCCAGCCGCGATATCTCCGGCTTGACGCAGCTCCTCCTTCATTGCTCTCATCGCAGAACGAGCATCCTTGCCCGCTGTCGTGGCCTTCTCCAGGTCCGTCCACTCCGCCCGGTCTTCCTTTTCAAGAAGCTTGCAGCGGTCAGCAACGTTCTTCAACTTCATAGCCATATCGGCCATATCCTCCTTGCTCCGGCAGTGAGCAGCCTGTTCAGCTTTTAGCTCCTCAACCGCCTTTAGGGCAGCCGCATCCCTTTTCCTGGCTTCTTCTTTCACTCGGGCAAGCTCTGCCCGAAGGTTCTCCATGGCGGCAGCCCCATCTGCGTTAAGCACACACGTTATAAGAAACTGGCATCGAGCTCCTCTTACCAGGTGTCTCCGGAGAAATTACATACCTTGTGCCTCGTCAAGCCGCTTGTTAACAAGCGCGATGTCGGCATCTGCCACGTCAAGTTGCCGCTTTAGCTCGGCAAATTTATCAGTCTGGCTGGCCGCTGGACACTTTTCCACCTACATATGAAGGCGGCAAAATTATACCTGGGACTATGATCCTCTACGTGCCATCATCTTCGACAGCACCTAGAGTATCAGGGCTACTATCTATACAGGGCGCATCTTAAAATATGCGGTACTGTCAAAAGATCCTTCAGTACCTCCGACCGTGCACCGGGCGGTGCTGGAGTCACTCGATTGCTTCTTCCAGAAGCCAGACACGGAGGGCTTCGGGTGTCCATATGACTACCTTCCGGCCTTTCCGGATCAGGAGAAACCCTCCGCTACGACACCTCAGGGTCGCCCGCCTCATGGGGCGGTATGGTAGGGGGAGGCGTTCCGCTCTCCATCATCTCTGGCAGAAGATACCCCGAAGATGAGCTCTGCTGAGAAGGGCTAAGATCCGAACTACAAGGTAAATTTTCGGTTATTTTCCTCAGAAGTGAAGCAAGGATTTCTCTCATAATTAAACACCCTTTTACTTACGGCTCAGTGGAGGGCTGATCCCCTTGAGGGCATAGTACGGCCGGGGTATCCCCTGGCTCAGGACCCCCTGGCGAAGACTTCTTCCCCCGCTTCGAGATCCTTGTCTCCGGGTCTTCAGAGGCGGTCCTCTTCTTCCCCTGAGGAGAGGAATTTTCGATTCCTCCCTTCGGGACCACCTCCTCTATGGAGGCAGTAGCTTCCTTGTTCCCCCCCTCGTTTTCTTCTAACGGTGCGACCTCCAGCATCCTGGTTAACACGACATCTGGTGAGCTCTCTAGAAGGGGTCCGGACACCTGATTAACTTCGCCTTCTCTATCCACTCCTGGTTCAAAAGCAGCTCTTTTAAAGGTGATGTTGCGATAAAGGAACAGATAGCGTGTCCGGGCACAGGGCTACTTATTAGGTATCAGGACGATTGCAGCTCAGACCTGCATCCTCAGTGGAATCGGGACACATTACTTGTGTTCCGAAGAACAATTTGTACATCTCCACGGGCGTCATGCCAAGGAAATGTTGAAGAGCTCGCGGTCCCTCCGGATTGAATTCCGATAGGTGGAGGGGGCGACGTTTGCAGGGCAGAACTCGACGAATTAGCACAACCTGCATCACCACGACCAGACTGACATCTATCTCCAAGAGGTCTCGGATGCGGCTCTGCAATATGGGAACGTCCTTTGCCGGCCCCCGGTCTAGTCCCTTGCTGACCCATGACATTAGTTGTGGCGGGGGACCCGAGCGAAAAATAGGCAGGGCCACCCACTTGGTACCCCTGGGAGCTGTGATATAAAACCACTCTTGTTGCCAAAAGCTGGACTCGTCTGGGAAAGAGCCCTTGGGCCATGGGGCATTAGCATTCTTGCTTATTATGGCGCCTCCGCACTCTGCTTGCCATCCTTCGACCGTCTTCGGCTCCACCTTGAAGGTCTTGAGCCATAATCCGAAGTGAGGGGTAATACGGAGGAAAGCTTCGCACACGACTTTGAACGATGAGATTTGGAGGATAGACTCTGGAGCTAAGTCGTGGAAGTCCAGTCCTTTTGCATGTTAAGCCTACCCTCAGAGGAAGTGAGAAACAAACACGACGCTCTCACCAGGCTTGGGAGTGGGGATAACCTGCCCTTGAGCCGGTAGCCTATGCGGGATTTCGCCGATCAAGTACTAGGCCTCCCTTAGCTTTATTATGTCTTCCTCCATGATAGAGGAAGGCATCCATCGACCTTGGAGGTTGGATCCAGACATGATTGAAGGTCCGAAGCGCCTGAATCTGAAGCTTCGGGTGTTGGAACTCGAGGTAGGAGGCGGATTCGATTGAGATCAAGAGAAAAAGTAGGGCCTTGGTCTCTTTATAAAGAGGTGGAAGACGAGAGCCCTCCATGTGATCATTTTGGACTTACCTTCGATCGAGGAGACATCCCAACGGGCACGATCGGGTTACCCATGCCCTTATTGATGAGAACCCCATGATAAGGGGACACGATCTCTGCTTCGAAAAGACGTGCTAAGGAAACCGCGTCGCAAAACGCGCTGAGGTGGGGCAGTAAAAAATTAAGGCTCGGTTGTGGTGTGATGTCATGCTACAGAGTACGTCAGCAGATTAGATTTGTGAAAATATTACTCTCTCTACGGTGGTATGTGGAACTTGTTTTGCAGAGCCGGACACGATCCTCGTGTTCAACATCTTCTATGAAGTATTCTGAGGAGGAACCCACCTTGCAATGCCGAAGACAATCTGCGCAGCGGACTCATCGTCGTTGAAGCCTGGTTCAGGGGATACTGAGGGAGTCCTGGATAAGGGGGTATCCGGACATCCGGACTATAACCTTTGGCCGGACTGTTGGACTATGAAGATACAAGATTGAAGACTTCGTCCCATGTCCGGATGGGACTATCCTTGGCGTGGAAGGCAAGCTTGGCAATACGGATATGTAGATCTCCTTCCTTGTAACCCACTCTGTGTAACCCTAGCCCCCTCCGGTGTCTATATAAACCGGAGGGTTAGTCCGTAGGACACAATAACAACACTCATACCATAGGCTAGCTTCTTGGGTTTAGCCTCTCTGATCTCGTGGTAGATCTACTCTTGTACTACCGATATCATCAATATTAATCAAGCAGGAGTAGGGTTTTACCTCCATCGAGAGGGCCCAAACCTGGGTAAAAACATCGTGTCCCTTGTCTCCTGTTACCATCCGCCTAGACGCACAGTTCGGGACCCCCTACCCGAGATCCGCCAGTTTTGACACCGACAACTAGGTCCAGTTGGTCATTCCACTTTGCGCTACATTACAGAAGGAATGACTGAGAAGCTTTATAGTGTATTATTAGACACCGGTGACATGACTAGTCTGCAGAGACCATTGGCAATTTAACAACACGTGGAGTGCCTCCACGATCATAGGCATTACATATTTTGAATGGGAAAAGCTTGTCAAAGTTTAATCATCGATGTTAGCAAGAAGACGTTAGTTTAATATATTGGAATTGGAAAACCTTGTCAAAATTTGCTCATTGATGTTAGCCAGAATACATGCATTTGATATTTTTGAGTGGGACGCCCTTGTTGTGAGCAGCGTCGAGTGTTTTTTCCTATTCCTGTGTTCAGTTTAGAAGTAAATAGTTACTCTGCTGAGATATTCCTGTGTTAAGAGTTTGTTATGAATATTGTCTATGTAATGTCAGGCCTTGTGTTTGATTGCAAAGTTGAGCTTGGAATGTTGTGGCATGCGACATCACGATCTGTTCACCGTGCCTCCTGAGAATAATGCTTCGTATTGTTTTGCATGTCGATCTAATGCCGGTGATTTACTTGTTAAGAAGATCGTCCTCTTCTGTTGTTTCCGTGCTTAAGAAGTTCATTGTCTGATGTTTCATTCATAGCCTATACGACAAATCGGGTAGGTTAGACGTGAAACCATATGATCTTCCGACCAACTCATGATATTAGGCCGTGATTGGATCGTCGTTTTCCAACCAAAACCGCTTGTAAAACTGACGCTTGTAAATTAAAGCAGATGGTCTCGGGCGAAGGCGCTTGGTTGGTCGATTTCTCCTAGTAAAATATCGGAAGTACTTGACACATGATAAAAACGCTGAAAGACACTCGGACAATTGCTAATCCAGCCGTTAGCTGTTGTTTCAGCCTTGCCCATGGATGGCATGATACACACGTCATGCATGTATTGTCTGGTAATGTCGTCCATATAGCAGTGCTCGTAAAATATACACTAGTCTCTCAAATTACACGCGTAACCCGCTGGTTTTACTTACAGACCTTGGGCCCTCGGTTTCATTATGCCTGTATTTTACGTGTTGTTTTCGATGACGAGTAAATTACACTTGTATGTTAATACAAGTTTGAAATAAACCAGAGCTCCCAAGCGCGGCCTTACCGTTTCATGCCGTCTCAGTTTCTCGAAGGTGATCATAGGTGTCTGATGATCCTGGCTTCCTGAATGAGTAGCGGGCGCTGTATCAGACCATCCGTAGGGCCCGCGAGGCCCTCTCTGTTGTCCTTCGAGTTGTTGCGCTCGCCGTGGCGCCGAGCATTGTTACCATCGTCAACGAACATGAGGATTCAGGAGATGACTTTATTTTGACTGGATGACACTAGGGACCCACTAGGGCCATAGCCGTACGTACGCAAGTGCCTCCTTATTATGTACAACTATATTTTTTTTGCTTTCTCCTGGTTTCCTGACATCACGGTCCCACACCATTGTCAAACTATGTAGTCAATATAAATGAGAGAATTGCACAAGGTGCGGCCGATAGCTGGGACCAAGCAGCTCGAGCAGTATTTGTGTTTTTGAGGCGTGAGCACTGCAGAGTTTTTCTTGGCGATGATTTTGTTGTTGTTCAGAGGAGAGCAGGGTATTAACTGGGCGGGCTGTGGCCCGTCTAGCCCAGGCCAGATATCCAGCCTAGATACTAATTTTTTCAGGATGAAAATGGCTAGCCCAGCTATACGTCTTTTTGAGGAATACCCAGGCAAGGTCAACTTCTTATTCTCCGCCCCGCTGGGCTGCAAATCTTTCCTAGGAGGGATGCATTAGGCTTAACAGGAAAATGGGCTTTAAGAAATGATAAATGGGATGTAATTATAAAAACTGGGCAGTAACTATAAAAGAATGCTCCAAACACAAAATTAGTTTGTAAAAGACTTCCATCAGACGTGGACTGTATGTGGAGAGGCTGACAGCTGGGTCCACGGCCGCAGCAAGGAAGTGCCTCCTTATTACGTGCAAAATAATTATTCCTCCACCTGACAGCGGGGACCCACCGGACGGGCCACCGTATTCCGCCCCCTGACTGCTGGGACCCACCAGCTACATCTTCTCATGCAAGGAAGTGCATGACGGTCGGGACCCACCTGGTCAAAGCGTGCGTAGCGTTGTCATTCTGGTCATGAACGTGTACGTACATATATACTGGTCGATGTAGAGGCGCGCACATGTCGTAGTAGAGGCGGGCAGGGTGCAAGAAAGAAAATACGGCCGCGTATGTGTACATACGGGCGGGGTCTTGACCGCCTACTCGCGCATACGTACGGCGAGGGCTCGTCTACATGGCTGGGTCGGAACGGAGAAACAGCATCGTCGTCGTGTTCATGGGGAGGCAATGGAATGCGTCGTGTTCATGGGGAGGCAACGGAA
>NC_041384.1:4702581-4722745 GCF_002162155.2 Triticum dicoccoides | reverse complement strand
GGAAACGAGGCCTGGCGTACTGCAGAATGGAGGAAACGGCCTTGTGTTTGACCGGCCACGTTCGAAACGGGATCCTGTTCATCGGGAGGGGTCTGGCATGCCGCAAAACGGAGGAAACGGACCTCCTATGGTCGAAACGGGGGTCCTGTTGATCGGGAGGGGTGTGGCGTACCGCAAAACGGAGGAAACGGACCTCTTACGGTCGAAACGGGGGTTTTGTTGATCGGGAGGGGTGTGGCGTACCGCAAAACGGACGAAACAGACTTGTGTTGGAGCGGTACGGTCGAAACAGGGATCCTGTTCACACTACAAGAAATATGTCAACTTATGACCACCACTATTGGTCACTGAAAGGTCACAAATTTCCATTTGTGACCTTTTTGTGACCAAAAACATAAGGTCAAAAGCAGGTGTTCGCACACGAACACGTCACCGTGTACCCTCGACGCCGGGGGTGATGCACCGCAGCTCACGTCGAAGGAGACCTGCCGGAAGCGCGGTACGCAAGACAATCCGGCGGGCGCTTTTGAGGACCCGAAACCCCACACGCCCGGGAGGGACCCCGTCAGGGCGCGTAGCGGCTACGGGCTGCCCTAGGTCGACCTGATCGCCCCTAGAGCCTCGAGGTTCGCCGCCCTACAATGAAGAAGAACGAACGAAGAACGAGGAAGAAGAAGAACAAGGGAGAAGGAAAAGTAAAGGTAAAATATGTAGATTGATTTGTTCGATTGTGTGTTGTTTCAATCGGCCGTCACCCCCAACATATATAAGAGGCGGCTGGACTTCCCATACAAGAAAAGGACTAAAAATTCCGTCCAAAACATCAAAAACCCTAACCTAACTCGGATAGGAATCTTTGGCAATTTCCGGATCAATCTCGGTCTCACCGATTGGTTTGCTTCGGTCCCACCGAGTGAACGTGGTCAACTTTCTGTAACTTTCTGGATCAATCTCGGTCTTACCGATTAGTTTTCTTCGGTCCTACCGAGTCAACATTGCAAACTCTCTGTTAAATTTTCGGACAAACTCGGTCTCACCGATCAAATCAACTCGGTCGGTCCGAAATGACTCTGCAGCTTTTGTTTCTGACCTTGTTTTGCCTTCACAGGTTGCATACGAACTCGGATTAAGACGATTTTTATATCAAAATCAATCGTTTCGACGAGACGCACAACTTTCATGTTGAAACAGAGTCCACCAGAGGCCGTCTTGATTGAGTTTTATCCCTTTCTTTACTCTGGTGTCAACATGAGCATCTCTGAACTTGACATAACTTTTGAGTCCGAGCTCCGTTTTAGACTATCTTGATATCCATCTTGATCTTCTCGAAGAGAGACATTCCAAGGTGACTTCCAATCATAAGTTTGAATTGTTCTTGATCTAACCTATGCTAATTTTATGACTGTGCCAATTTTGAGCGTCAACACATGCCCCCCTGTTTTTCGGCATAGCTAGCGTGCCGAAAAATAACTTGTACCATGTTGGTTCTAAGGACGATGTCAACACTCCATCGGCCATTTTCCTCGGGACGATAATAAGGTATCGGCCATGTTTGTGCTAAGGGCAACAGTCATATATCGACCACTGCCCACTTAGGCTTCTTGCCACACACTTGGGTGGTATTTCTTCAAGTACTTGCCATTGAGAGCTCGTGGTAACAGTTCCCCTTGTAAGGATTCCACCAAATAAGAGTTTCCGGGAACTATTCTTGCAATTCTAAAAGGACCTTCCCAACTTGGAGACCACTTCCTGAATTTTCTGTCTCTTGAACCAATCGGGAGAATTACTTTCCAGACGAGATCGCCAACTTGAAAATTGTTCAACTTAACCTTCTTATTGTAAGCCCTTGCTACCCTCAACTTGTCCCTCTCTATGGCCTTGAAAGCAGCCAAACGTTTATCGGCAACCTCATCAATATTGTCCATCATCAAGTTATAAAAGTCTACTGCCGATAAATCATTTTGTTTGGCTATTCTCAAAGCATTCAAATTCACTTCCACCGGTAAAACAACCTCTTGACCGTATACTAGCTCATATGGAGTCACCTTTGTAGCACCATGCCTTGAGATCCTATGTGCCCACAAAGCTTCAGACAACAACTCATGCCATCTCCTTGGATTATCCTCAATCTTCTTCTTGATGATCTTGATTAAAACTTTATTGCTAGACTCAGCTTGTCCATTGGCTTGGGCATAATATGGAGAGGAATTGAGAAATTTTATGTTATAAGATTCGGCAAATTCTCTAACTTGATGTGACATGAAAGAGGAGCCTTGATCTGTAGTCAATGTTTGAGGAATGCCGAATCTATGAATAATGTGCTCGGTTATGAATTTAATCACCTCCGTATGTGTCATGTTCTTGAGAGGTACTGCTTCAGACCACTTAGTGAAATAATCGGTTGCCACCAATACGAACCGATGCCCCTTTGAGGAAGACGGATGAATTTGTCCAATAAAGTCTAAACCCCATCCTCTGAAAGGCCACGGCTTGATAATGGGATGTAACATAGCAGCAGGAGCCAACTGAATATCACCAAATTTTTGACAAGCTTCACACCCTTTGTAATATCTGAAGCAATCATTAATCATAGTCGGCCAATAAAATCCAGCATGTCGTAGCAACTATTTCATCTTGGGAGTCGATTGATGAGTGCCACAAATACCTTCATGGACCTCCCCCATAGCAACTCTCGCTTGGTCCTCGTCCAAGCACTTTAGAAGAACATCATCAACCATTCGGCGATAGAGATCATCATCTCTCATTGTATACTTGAAAGCCATCCACTGAACAGCCCTGTCCACCCTTCTACTAGGATCACGTAAGTAAGCAACAATGGGCTTCCTCCAGTCGGAATTGTCACCTGCACTAGATTTTTTTTAATGACCGAATCAGTGGGTTCTGGTTCGGCCTCTTCTATACTGGTAAGACAAGGCATCGGACTTTGAGAAATATGAAACATGCCATGATCAACATGGTATCCAGATGCTTGCTGTGCCAACTCATTTGCTTTCCAGTTGTCATGTCTAGATATATGTGCAACGCTAAAACAATCCAAAGTAGAGATTATATCTAGACATTAAGTGATTCGTCCAAACACTGAAAGACTTTGGATATTTGCTGCACCACTAGTAACAAATCACCATAAGCCTCAATGTATGTAATACCTATATCAAGTAACATCTCTAGGCCGAATAACAATGCTTCATATTCGGCTTGATTGTTTGTGCAAAAATATTCCAAGCGGCATGATGCTTCAAAAACAGCACCATGAGGAGATATGTAAACAATACCAACACCTTGGCCATTGCTATAAACTGAACCATCAAAATAAAATCTCCACGGTACTAATGAGACAAGTTTTATATCAATGTCATAATTGTCATCAACCCGATGTTCAACAATAAATTTAGCAATGATTTGGCCTTTCATGGATTTTAGAGATTCATAAGCCAAATCATATTCAATCAAAGCATAAGCCCACTTGCCAATTCTACCACTAAGAATTGGCCTATGCAACATGTATTTAATGACATTGGTTTGACAAGCTACTATACAAGCACTCCGTACTAAATAATGTCTCAATTTTGTGCAAGCATAATATAAGCATCGACATAGTTTCTCAATAAATGTATACCTTGTCTCGCTCTCCAATCAAACTAAGGACGATATTAGAATACTACACTCGCCATGCATTGACATACTCTTGGGATGATAGATAAATATCGGCCATTACCATGTAAACTTCATTCAAAGCACATATAGCCGAAATAAACAAATGAAATGACAAATCAAGTATTTCGGCCCTTTGGATCAGCAACAAACTTGTAGCTAATCAAATGTATAGTGACTTGGTAATACCCTCTCATGACGTAAGAAATTATATTGCATCCATGGATTAAAATAATCCCATCGAGGGTTACCAATCATACCCGATGACGAATTCCATGGCATAGGCATTAACGGTATAGTTGAAGAATATGGATAATGTGTAGACCAAAGATGTTGAAACCTTTGGCTTGGTCCTTCATAGTTTTTACTCTTTTCCTTCACTTTTGCCGCACTTCTTGTAATGGAGGCTTGCACATAATTCTTATTTTGAGCACTTCCTTTGGGAACCCATGCCATGTTCCTTTCTTCAAGTTCTAGTGCACTAATTTGTGTAATTCCCTCTTTTGCCAATACGATAAGCCGAGTGGGCATCTCGGCTGTGATTCTGTTTTGACCAATGGCAATTCCTTCTTGACCTTGTGCACTCTCAACTTTTTTTCTTCAGATTTGGCACTTTGACTCTCAATAATTGGTTGCTTCGTCTCATTGCCTTTTGTAGCCAATGTCAACACTTTAATTGGCTCTTTATTATTTGAGATCAAATCTGCAGTAGTACACTTGCGACCATCTCTTTTCACGCGGTAGACTTGCTTGACCACCTCTTTCTTCATCCTTGAGCTCTGGACCAATTCCTTATGATTGAAACGGTCTTTAACATGTGATTGTTCAGATATTGATCTTCTCGGAGCTGCATAATATTGGTGAGATGATCTAAAATAAGATGGAGAATGTGCCCTTGTATCATACCTGTCCCATGATGGATATGGATCTATATGAGCATAGGGAGGCATCCACGGCATTGACATTGGCGGCCCAAAATAAGGATATGAATATGTTGCATTAAAATTCTCACTTTGCCAATACCGATTCTCATATTTGCGCCTTGGGGGTGATCTTGGTTTCTTTGCCTGATTGGGCCGATAAGCATTCTTCTCTTCACTCTTCTTTTGATATTTCTCCAATAGTTCAGTGAAGGTGATTTTTGATCTTTTACACTTGCGCTTATTTTGGCCTTTGTTTTCTTTTGGTTTGCTTTCATCGATCGTTGGATTTGCTTGCTGCCCCCCCAGTCCTTGACGTCTCCATTATAGCTTCGATGGAATTCTCACCCTCAAGATTATGTTCATTATGCTCTTCAACAATTTCTTTACTTGAAAGCTTGATCCCATCACCTGCAGTTTTTACCTTCTCTTTAAATGGATCGGCTTGAAGCAGCCGATGCAAAAACTTTTTGCCATCGGGACCAATCGGAATAGACTGGTCATCTCTTGGTGTTTCAACAAACTTCAATCATCCTTTTTCAATGGCCGATTTAACTATTTGACGAAACATGTTGCAATCCTCAAAATTATGCTTGGACGAATCATGCAACTTACAATACATTCGTCCTTGGATTGATGGCTTAACATGGTGATCAAGAATGTTAATGTAATTATTTTTCAGCAACAAATCAAATATTTGATCACACATGCTTGAATTGAAGGTATACTTCTTGTTTTCTAGCCGATCTTGCTGTGAGAACGGCTTTGGAATTAAGAAAACGAATGGTTCAGATTTTGCATCACACCATTCGGCTATGCATTGTGTTTTGCACTCTATCTCCGATGTCTTTGGGTAAGATATTATACTAGCATCGATTTTCTCAACAAAATTTAATCTTGGCTTTAAATTTCAAAAATGGAAATAGTTAGAACACACATGTCTCAATTGAGACGAAGTGCAAGCCAAGTATGAAATAAGCAAAGCTACCCAAATAGATATGAACTTTAGATAAAGCAACGGGGAAAGCTTTGGCTGTAATAATAAGTCACTACCGGTCTTTATAAACGGTGTAATGGGTTGACCGATATGCTCAATAACAACTTTATTGCTAGCAAGTAAATTACCCTTCTTCATTGGTCTTTCAAAATTACTTATGAGGATTTTTCTAATAGATGCATCAACAATAAAGTCCTGACCAAATCTGAAAATAGGTAAATTAGTTGCTAAACATACCTCTTCAAATATGTTGGGAGAGCACGATGGTGGTGTGACTTGAACAATATCTTGCTCCGCCTTTGGATGGCTGCCCAACGCCTCTTCATCATCTTTTTCTTGATTCCGTGCATCATTACATTGAAAAAATTTGTCGGCCAAACTTTGTTCGGCTACTTGTTCTTGTCCTTGAAGTTCATCAATTTCTCTGGCACGAAACTCATAGGGCAGGAAGTAGGTTCCATTAACTTTGGAAAAATCAAGTATGGTCGCTTTGCTAGGCTTGCCATGCCCTTTCTCAATGATGCTTGCCTCTTTGCATTTGATGGATTCAGAATATATACTTCTTGATTCGGCTCTTTTAACCGGAGCACTTTCATGTTCTGAATCATCTTTCTTTACATTGCTTCTACCAATTGTCAATGCTTCTTTCACTTGAGCCAATTCTGTTTCTTTTTGTTTCTGGCGGCGAGCGGCAAAATCGGCTTTAATCTTTTTCTCAATTTCAGCCCACTTCGGATACGATTGCTCCCCAATGCTTTTAGATTCTTTCGGCAATGGCACATGGGTGTTGCCGAAACTTTGCAATTGTGTAGGGGCTGTATAATATGATGTAGTACTAGGTGAAGGCATATGCATTGTTGTAAAACCATATTTTTGCTCGCCAATCTTATTAATTGGCAAAGATTCATCTTCTTGCAAAACTCTAGCTTTTATTGCGGCATAATCAGGAAATAGCCCTTTTTCATGTTGTTCAAGGCAAATAGCACTAATCCTCTTATTCTGGGCTAAACTCTTCAATGCAGCCACCACTACCTCATCTTCTACAATATTTGGCACAACCGCTCCTGTAAAATTTACATTTATTCGGCTATGACCTGAAAGGTGTGAAGCCGAATTTTGAGCATCTACAGTTGTGTATGGTGCCGAAAAATTACTAACATGAGGTGTAGCATAGGACGGTTGAGAGTAACTGGCCGAATAGCTAGCAGTAGCATGGCCAATTCTCCCATCCATCGGCAAGGTTGTATTCACATATTCCAAATTAGGTGCCGATGAATAAAAAGGCGAAACACTTTCTTGTATGCTATTGGAAATTTTAACATGAGGTGTTTCAAATTGATTAACCAAACCCATCATGTTGTTCATTGGCATATGGAATTGTGGGGTTGCCGATGCATGAGAGTTTGGATACATATGTTGTACGTTGCTAAAATCATAAGAATTTGAAGCATGAAGATTTCTTTGCATCGGCCCTTGCGCATAATTAGATGCATGATTGATAAAACTAGGGCTAGCCGATACATTATGCTCATTAGGTGATTCAGCAACAACATATGGATTATTTGCATCTACAAAGGGGAATTGGGTATTCATATTACCTTTGTAGATTGCAGCAACTTGATGACGATCTCTTCGTAGCAAGAACGGGCTGGAGACCGTTCAAAGCTTCGATCCCAGCGGTGTCGCCAAAAAGTGTGTTAGCACACGAACACGTCACCGTGTACCCTCGACGCCGGGGGTGATGCACCACAGCTCACGTCGAAGGAGACCTGCCGGAAGCGCGGTACGCAAGACAATCCGGCGGGCGCTTTTGAGGACTCGAAACCCCACACGCCCGGGAGGGACCCCGTCAGGGCGCGTAGCGGCTATGGGCTGCCCTAGGTCGACCTGATCGCCCCTAGGGCCTCGAGGTTCGCCGCCCTACAATGAAGAAGAACGAACGAAGAACGAGGAAGAAGAAGAACAAGGGAGAAGGAAAAGTAAAGGTAAAAGATGTAGATAGATTTGTTCGATTGTGTGTTGTTTCAATCGGCCGTCACCCCCAACATATATAAGAGGCGGCTGGACTTCCCGTACAAGAAAAGGACTAAAAATTCCGTCCAAAACATCAAAAACCCTAACCTAACTCGGATAGGAATCTTTGGCAATTTCCGGATCAATCTCGGTCTCATCCATTGGTTTGCTTCGGTCCCACTGAGTGAACGTGGTCAACTTTCTGTAACTTTCTGGATCAATCTCGGACTTACCGATTAGTTTTCTTCGGTCCTACCGAGTCAACATTGCCAACTCTCTGTTAAATTTTCGGACAAACTCGGTCTCACCGATCAAATCAACTCGATCGGTCCGAAATGACTCTGCAGCTTTTGTTTCTGACCTTGTTTTGCCTTCACAGGTTGCATACGAACTCGGATTAAGACGATTTTTATATCAAAATCAATCGTTTCGACGAGACGCAAAACTTTCATGTTGAAACAGATTCCACCAGAGGCCATCTTGATTGAGTTTTATGCCTTTCTTTACTCTGGTGTCAACATGAGCATCTCTTAACTTGTCATAACTTTTGAGTCCGAGCTCCGTTTTAGACTATCTTGATATCCATCTTGATCTTCTCGAAGAGAGACATTCCAAGGTGACTTCCAATCATAAGTTTGAATTGTTCTTGATATAACCTATGCTAATTTTATGACTGTGCCAATTTTGAGCGTCAACGGCTGGGCGTCGTAAACTGACTATAGCGACCTTTCTTCTGGAATGGTCGCAAACGTTTATGACCAAAATACGTCTACTGTGGCGTTTTGGTCACTAGCAACCTCCCCAGGCCACGTAGGCATCCAGCGTGGCAATCTGACGTGGCACAAGATTCAGCCCGGTCCAATTCGATTTTCTACATGGGCCTAGCCCATTAATTCAGCCTTTCTATATATTTTTTTCGTGTCAATTTTTGGTCGATTTCATGGGCCTAGCCCAACTCGACTGCTCTGCTCCAGCGACTCCATCTTGCTCCTACTGAGCAGATCAAAGTGCATTTACATATCATTTTTCCTATCTTCAGTTCACTACAGACCATTGCCTTTCTGTAAAAAAAGTATCAAAAAAACCAAAGTATTAAAAACTTCAGTAATTTACTCGTAGTTGGCAGGTACACAATACCATGGCTACAACATAGAATGCTGTAAAATTTGTTTTAGAATCCAGGCATGTCAAATTTTAAGCACCAGCAGAATAGATCTAACAAACCAGACCATGATCATCATGCGCATCAGGATTTATGGTTCTAGCAAAACAGTAAAGAGATGGACTTACACGCATCAAGCATACCAGCTACTACATCACCATTCTCGTGACCACAGACATCACCATTCACTAATAATTCCCATTGGGAGATCAAACTATGCATCCAACAAGCTACAGCAACAGGGAATGCAGAAAAATTTATGACCCGAGATGACGAATCAACTGGGTACATCTCAGTTTGAGCAACCACGACGAGACAACAACCGCATACTAATGCGGCGAATCAAATCTGCACACAGGAGCAGCGCCGTTCGTGGCATCCACATTAGGTCGCGCAACATCAAGAACATGGCGCATGACAGCAACAGACCTAGAGATCTAGGACGGAGGGAGGGGGAGCTTACACTTGCGAATGCGGCCGGGTAGAGGTGGAAGCTGCGGCGGCCGCAATGGATGCAGAATTGAAGAGGGTCCTCATGTAGCAGTAGCAGCAGCAGCATGAAGAATTGAAGACCGACCAACAGAGCCTGCAATGCAAACAGAGAGGCATGAGGAAACTGAATCCAATCACATCAAATCAAATCGAGCTGCTGCACCTTGACCTTGAGGAAAACAAACCTCGTCTCATGTCATCTCAGGGAGGAATAAGAAGAAAAATATATGGCTGCTGCTCCATGACCATGACCTTGAATTATTGCTGCTGCACAAGATCGAGGAAGAAGAAGACTTGCAAAAAAATCAATAACTAGCAATGTACAAGCATGAATTCATGGAAGGACGAATGCAAGGCCAAACATCCAGCATACTGTTTCTTAATGCGCCAACTACTTAAAAAACCATGGTAGTTCTAACCATATTAAATTAAATTAAATTAAAGGACAAAGTGAAGTCATGATGAATTGATAGTTCCATCTTATAAAGCTTTCTGTTTAGCATATCCTAAATCATAGTCTATCTAGCAATATATGAATTCTTTAGTTTTCAGAACCGAGGCTCACATATTTGTGCTGATTTGTACAGAGCCAAGAAAAAATTCTTACAAATAAATTCATGGAAGCATATCATCCTTTCAGTCCCTCACCCATCTCCTATTAGTATTATAGACAAACTAAATTTTACATAGGGAGGTTCAGATTATCTTCACTGTATTTTTAGTATTTTTTGTACTTGAGACAAACTAAATGCTAACATCAATGACAACAAGACTTGAACAAAAATAGCTATTGAAGAAACACGTTTATAAGATAGAATGAAAATGATTTACACCACAACATATAGTTCACATGTACTGGAGCTAGAGACTACAGAACACACATAATCACACATATGCGAACAGGGTACTACTCAATGTTTCAGGTTACACCATTAAACAAAATTATACAAGCGACTAGACTAGTATCACAGATCTACAGAGTAGTACTAAACAGCTAAAAATAAATAGTAGAAGTAACTAGTACAGGGAGCAAGTACTCTTAAAATCCGAATCTTGCAGACTTATACAACACCGGGAAATTCAAAGAAGAAAGGGAGAAAGAGAGATTGCAGGAGGAGGTCGAGGATTATGCAAATTAACTTTGTCGAGACTTATACAACATGAAGACAAATTCACAAGTTATTTGCATTTTTATTGAGAACTATGTAACACCATTTACATTTCTTTCACAACAGAAACAAGAAACTTTGGTGCATTGTAAAAAAAATATGCACGCAGAGGTTGTAAAAAAATATGTGTACATCTAGCCAAGCTCCATCATGATGTACTACGGCGTGATGTCCACGCTGAGGTTGTTCTTGGCGAAGAAGTCATGCTCGATGGCCGTCGCGTCGGCCACCACAAAGTTGACGCCGTAGTGCTTGCTAGAGAAGAAAATAACAAGTCAGTATACATATTATATCTGTCAAAAGAAGGACCAATATCAATCAGACCCTTTAATTTTAGAAAACATGGTTTCATTTGATGGTTGTTGGAGTAGCAGCTTTGGTTTGCACTATAAGGAACCTGTAATATCAATTTCTAACTTTCTAACAGTGAATTGGATCCTCAGGTGGTGTTGGGTGTACTAGACAAAATGCTACACCCGTGGACTCCGTCTGCTGAATATGATGAAGTTCTACCAACAAGTTCGTCCTCTCTGTACTTTCTTTTAGTTTCCAAATGGATCAAGAAATCAATGTTGTGACTCATCTATACGGAAAGGATCCTACATAAAAAGCTACTGTTCCATGCATGGAGAGATCGGCAACCATTTATACATTCCTATCTCTGAACTAAGAATCGGTACAACATGTGGATGTCTGTCTGACAGAAGAACAAAATGCAGACTCGACTGCTCTGCTCCAGCGACTCCATCTTGCTCCTACTGAGCAGATCAAAGTGCATTTACATATCATTTTTCCTATCTTCAGTTCACTACAGACCATTGCCTTTCTGTAAAAAAAGTATCAAAAAAACCAAAGTATTAAAAACTTCAGTAATTTACTCGTAGTTGGCAGGTACACAATACCATGGTTTTAATATAAAATACAGAGCAAGTGTTTGGCTACAACATAGAATGCTGTAAAATTTGTTTTAGAATCTAGGCATGTCAAATTTTAAGCACCAGCAGAATAGATCTAACAAACCAGACCATGATCATCATGCGCATCAGGATTTATGGTTCTAGCAAAACAGTAAAGAGATGGACTTACACGCATCAAGCATACCAGCTACTACATCACCATTCTCGTGACCACAGACATCACCATTCACTAATAATTCCCATTGGGAGATCAAACTATGCATCCAACAAGCTACAGCAACAGGGAATGCAGAAAAATTTATGACCCGAGATGACGAATCAACTGGGTACATCTCAGTTTGAGCAACCACGACGAGACAACAACCGCATACTAATGCGGCGAATCAAATCTGCACACAGGAGCAGCGCCGTTCGTGGCATCCACATTAGGTCGCGCAACATCAAGAACATGGCGCATGACAGCAACAGACCTAGAGATCTAGGACGGAGGGAGGGGGAGCTTACACTTGCGAATGCGGCCGGGTAGAGGTGGAAGCTGTGGCGGCCGCAATGGATGCAGAATTGAAGAGGGTCCTCATGTAGCAGTAGCAGCAGCAGCATGAAGAATTGAAGACCGACCAACAGAGCCTGCAATGCAAACAGAGAGGCATGAGGAAACTGAATCCAATCACATCAAATCAAATCGAGCTGCTGCACCTTGACCTTGAGGAAAACAAACCTCATCTCATGTCATCTCAGGGAGTTATAAGAAGAAAAATATATGGCTGCTGCTCCATGACCATGACCTTGAATTGTTGCTGCTGCACAAGATCGAGGAAGAAGAAGACTTGCAAAAAAATCAATAACTAGCAATGTACAAGCATGAATTCATGGAAGGACGAATGCAAGGCCAAACATCCAGCATACTGTTTCTTAATGCGCCAACTACTTAAAAAACCATGGTAGTTCTAACCATATTAAATTAAATTAAATTAAAGGACAAAGTGAAGTCATGATGAATTGATAGTTCCATCTTATAAAGCTTTCTGTTTAGCATATCCTAAATCATAGTCTATCTAGCAATATATGAATTCTTTAGTTTTCAGAACCGAGGCTCACATATTTGTGCTGATTTGTACAGAGCCAAGAAAAAATTCTTACAAATAAATTCATGGAAGCATATCATCCTTTCAGTCCCTCACCCATCTCCTAGTAGTATTATAGACAAACTAAATTTTACATAGGGAGGTTCAGATTATCTTCACTGTATTTTTAGTATTTTTTTTACTTGAGACAAACTAAATGCTAACATCAATGACAACAAGACTTGAACAAAAATAGCTATTGAAGAAACACGTTTATAAGATAGAATGAAAATGATTTACACCACAACATATAGTTCACATGTACTGGAGCTAGAGACTACAGAACACACATAATCACACATATGCGAACAGGGTACTACTCAATGTTTCAGGTTACACCATTAAACAAAATTATACAAGCGACTAGACTAGTATCACAGATCTACAGAGTAGTACTAAACAGCTAAAAATAAATAGTACAAGTAACTAGTACAGGGAGCAAGTACTCTTAAAATCCGAATCTTGCAGACTTATACAACACCGGGAAATTCAAAGAAGAAAGGGAGAAAGAGAGATTGCAGGAGGAGGTCGAGGATTATGCAAATTAACTTTGTCGAGACTTATATAACATGAAGACAAATTCACAAGTTATTTGCATTTTTATTGAGAACTATGTAACACCATTTACATTACTTTCACAACAGAAACAAGATACTTTGGTGCATTGTAAAAAAAATATGCACGCAGAGGTTGTAAAAAAATATGTGTACATCTAGCCAAGCTCCATCATGATGTACTACGGCGTGATGTCCACGCTGAGGTTGTTCTTGGCGAAGAAGTCATGCTCGATGGCCGTCGCGTCGGCCACCACAAAGTTGACGCCGTAGTGCTTGCTAGAGAAGAAAATAACAAGTTAGTATACATATTATATCTGTCAAAAGAAGGACCAATATCAATCAGACCCTTTAATTTTAGAAAACATGGTTTCATTTGATGGTTGTTGGAGTAGCAGCTTTGGTTTGCACTATAAGGAACCTGTAATATCAATTTCTAACTTTCTAACAGTGAATTGGATCCTCAGGTGGTGTTGGGTGTACTAGACAAAATGCTACACCCGTGGACTCCGTCTGCTGAATATGATGAAGTTCTACCAACAAGTTCGTCCTCTCTGTACTTTCTTTTAGTTTCCAAATGGATCAAGAAATCAATGTTGTGACTCATCTATACGGAAAGGATCCTACATAAAAAGCTACTGTTCCATTCATGGAGAGATCAGCAACCATTTATACATTCCTATCTCTGAACTAAGAATCGGTACAACATGTGGATGTCTGTCTGACAGAAGAACAAAATGCAGACTCGACTGCTCTGCTCCAGCGACTCCATCTTTCTCCTACTGAGCAGATCAAAGTGCATTTACATATCATTTTTCCTATCTTCAGTTCACTACAGACCATTGCCTTTCTGTAAAAAAAGTATCATGCATATGAGTTAGTCATGTGAACTTTCACTATGTAAGGCCTTAATGACACAGTCATAAGCAGGAACCCACTGTGAACTTTCAGTATGAAACATTGACTCAACAATGTGCATCAGCCTGAAATGAATATCTATCACAAGAGTAGTAGCGTTTAGTATACACTAAAACTTATGCATATCCATGGGAAGGGTCTAGTTCTGAATGTTCTGTCCACAAGAACAACACTGATGGAAATATGAAAATAAAGCAATTTCTACTGCTAATCCGTGACTTCACATTGTATTCCTACTAGATAACACACACCCAAGGATCATTCATCATGGCACCCGAGCACCAGCAGTTTCATTGTAGCACACTTACAGATCAAGCAGCAATAAGTGCATCCACTCGAGCTCTGGGAAGGCATGGCACCGGTGCTGGCTCCGGCTCCAAGCGACCTCCGCACCACCGGCCGCCGTTCGGGCAGGGCACTCCTGATCAAATCGAGGGAACGACCATGGAAGCATCAAATTCTACGCGGCGGCAGCGGCCAAGAGTGAGAAAAAAGCTGTGGGAACAGAGCGTGGACCTGGGCACGGTGACCGTGCAGCCGTCGTTGGGCGTTCGGAAACTGCAGGCGGTCATGACGAACCGCGTCGGCGTCGCGCCGCAGCAGAACTCGGCGTCGCTGGCTAGACCCCGCCGCCAGCGCCGCGTGCCGCTTGACGACGGCGCCGACCTCGCCGCCGCCGTCCTCGTCGGGATAGACTGCTACGTCCTCGCCGGGATCGAGCGTGGGAGGGAGCGACGGCAAGTGAGTCGAGCGGGAGAGAGAGGAGGGGTTGAGGGGCCGCAAACGGCGGCTACGCGGAGGACGAGGAGGGGCCGCAGACGGCGGCCGCGGCGCAACTGGGTGGCGGAGACGAGGGGGGATGGATCGTAGTGGGTCGGGGTGGGCGGTGGATCTAGCCGTGGATCGATGGGATGCCGCAAGAGCGAGGAAGGAGAAGTGAGCGAGGGGAATTGGCAGCGCGAGGAGAGAAAGAAAGGAGGTGGGGGGGTGGGTGGAAAATGTCCATGAGGACAGACCTAGGGTTTCGGCTCGGGCGGGTTTGGGCCGTTGGATCCGGAAGCATCCGACGGTGGTTGATGCGTGATCCGCGTGATATGCTCATGGTCCAATCAGAACGCAGCAAACCATTTGATGACCTTTGACCATATAAATTGGTCGTGATCGATTCAAGATAAAATATTTCATTTCATTTTTCAATGCTCAAAATGAGTTTTTTTGTGAAAGTCCTATCAAATATTTGTTCAAATAATATCATATTTTGCACAAGTTTACATCTTGGATTTGAAAACAATATTGACAAAGGGAGTTTTTATTTCCTTTGCATGAAAAATCGATTTTCCATTTATCGAGTGCCCAAAATGAGGCTTTTTGTGAAGGACCTATAATATATTTGTGACCAAATGGTTAGGTTTCAAAAGTTTTTATCCAGCTCTGGTGAAAAAGACAAATTAGGGCGAACACTCATCGTTTACGGCATGGACTACCAGGGTATCTAATCCTGTTCGCTCCCCATGCTTTCGCACCCCAGCGTTGGTAGGGACCCAGAGAGCTGCCTTCGCTTTTGGCGTTCCTTCGTAGATCTACGGATTTCACCCCTACACACGAAATTCCACTCTCCTCTGTCTCGGAGTTATACGATGTCCGGCTGGACTTTTGTCCTCTTTCGCTATAAACACTACAACAATAGAAGCACCCTTCTAGAGATAAGAATAGCAAATGTTTTGAGGCACTGATGGAAGCATGCTAGCCTTCACTAAACGAAATGCTGAATCCATGTTGGCCTCTTATTCGAGTGGTCCAATTGCACATCAATAGCAGCTGCTTTTATCTCCGCATTCACTAAACGAAATGCTGAATCCATGTTGGCCTCTTATTCGTAGGATCGGTCCAAAGCGCGGCTGAGTTGACGTTGATAGACTTGTGCGTGCTCTGCCACTCGTAACCTTTTTTTTCTCCCATCGATCGAATCGAGGAGGTCAAGTTTCGAGAGCAGAGCCTCTCGCTTCTGATTATCAGTCATATCGTCGTCGAGCAGAACGCGCAGGGAAGGAATCGTCGAGTTCACTGGGAAGAATGGTTTCCACCGATTTAATTGGAAATGTGTCAAATTTGAACTGTAGCTGCCTTATAGTTTGCTCTTTATTTTTTCCAAAAATCATTTCTAGGTACATAAGTATCTATTTAATTAGAGAAATACCAAAAAAATTCCAAGATTCAACCTCTATCTAGGAACGGTCATTCCCGCCCTTTTGACCGCATTTTGAAACGGGCATAAAAAATTCAAAAAAAATCAAAAAATTGGGAAACCTTCGCATTGTGTCATTATATGTGGCCAAGTTCCCAGGAAAAATAACAAACTTGTAATATGATAATTATTTTAAAAAAGTGTTCTCGGAAACGAGCTATCACATGTGGAGATCAATGGCTTTCAAGACAAATGATCAATCTTATGGCCACATTCATGGCATAGTTTGTTCAAATGATCTCATATTGTGCACAAGGGTGCATATTGGAATGCCAAACAATATTTCATAAGGAAGTTTTCATTTTCTTTGGACGAAAAAACTATTTTCCATTTTTTGAGTGTCCCAAAGGGGGTTGTTTTGTGAAGGACCTACCAAATAATTGTTGCAAAATTGTACCAAATCAATTTTCTAAAATACTAGGACATATTTAATGCACAATTGACCAAATGGTTGGGTGTAAAAAGTTTTGATCCTCCTCTCGTGAAAAAGACAAATTTTCGCCGATTCAGTTGGAAGCGGGTTAAATTTGAACTGTAGCTGCCTTATAGTTTGCTCTTTATTTTTTCCAAAAATCATTTATAGGTACATAAGTATCTATTTAATCAGAGAAACACCCAAAAAATTCCATGATTCAACCTCTAGCTAGGAACGGTCATTCCCGCCGTTTTGACCGCATTTTGAAACGGGCATAAAAAATTCAAAAAAAATCAAAAGATTGGGAAACCATCGCATTGTGTCATTATATGTGGCCAAGTTCCTAGGAAAAATAACAAACTTGTAATACGATAATTATTTTAAAAAAGTGTTCTTAGAAACGAGCTATCACGTGTGGAGATCAATGGCTTTCAAGACAAATGATCAATCTTATGGCCACATTCATGGCATAGTTTGTTCAAATGATCTCATATTGTGCACAAGGGTGCATATTGGAATGGCAAACAATGTTTCATAAGGAAGTTTTCATTTATTTTGGACGAAAAAATCATTTTCCATTTTCAGAGTGCCCAAAATGAGTTTTTTTGTGAAGGACCTACCAAATAATTGTTGCAACTTTGGACCAAATGAATTTTATAAAATACTAGGCCATATTTAATGCACAATTGACCAAATAGTTGGGTGTCACAAGCTTTGATCCACCTCTGGTGAAAAAGACAATTTTCTGCCGATTCAGCTAGAAGCGGGTCAAATTTGAACTGCATCTGCGTCATAGTTTGCTATTTATTTTTTTCCAAAAATCATTTCTAAGTACATAAGTATCTATTTAATCAAAGAAACACCAAAAAATTCAAAGATTCAATCACTAGCTAGGAACGGTCATTCCCGCCGTTTTGACCGCATTTTGAAACGGGCATAAAAAAATCAAAAAAAAATCAAAAAATTGGGAAACCTTCGCATTGTGTCATCATATGTGGCCAAGTTCCTAGGAAAAATAACAAACTTGTAATACGGCAATTATTTTAAAAAAGTGTTCTCGGAAACGAGCTATCACGTGTGGAGATCAATAGCTTTCAAGCCAAATGATCAATCTTATGGCCACATTCATGGCATAGTTTGTTCAAATGATCTCATATTGTGCACAAGGGTGCATATTGGAATGACAAACAATGTTGCCTAAGGAAGTTTTCATTTTCGTTGGATGAAAAAACCATTTTCCATTTTTCGAGTGCCCGAAAGGAGGTTTTTCTGTGAAGGAACTACCAACTAATTGTTGCAAAATTGGACCAAATCATTTTTATAAAATACTAGGACATATTTAATGCACAATTGACAAAATGGTTGGGTGTAAATTTTTTTGATCCACCTCTCGTGAAAAAGACAAATTTCCGCCGATTCAGCTGGAAGCGGGTCAAATTTGAACTGCAGCTGCCTCATATTTAGCTATTTATTTTTTCCAAAAATCATTTCTAGTTACATAAGGACCTATTTAATCATAAATACATGGTTTGGTGGCGATACGTGGAGGTTTGGGCGGTGGCCGAGGGCCGAGGGCCTCAACTCTAGAGCGCGTAAACTCGCATGCCCGTCGCGTGGTCACCGCGTGACCGTAATGTTGCCATGTGTTCTGGGCGGCTTAGGCATGTCTAGTGGGTTGGGCACTCCCCAGGTTGGTGCTAGGAAGAAAATTACAACATAAGATTCTCACGAGCAGACCGATCGGTGCTCAAACATGAATTAGCAGCCAAGTGTTTGATTAGCGGTACGGGAAATGCACATGGCCAATGGGCGTGAGTTTTGGCTGAGGATGATCATCTACCAAGGAGAATGTCTTCACAAATTTTTAGCTCAAAAGGAGGATCCTAGGTGGTACTTGCTTTGCAAAGTACCACGCTGGACAAAAATATGAATGTTGAAGCTGGGCTCAAAATAATGAATGGATTGAGCTGAAATATTGTGGAGGATGGTTATTTGAGCATAGGAAAGCATTGTAGAAAATTGATACCATTTGGAAATGCCAAAGTAGTACTTCCTTCACAATGCTCTTCTATGGACAGAAACTTGGGAAAACTAGTGAGAGAGATTGGATGAATGAAATGAGCTCAAAATTGGTGTAGGTAAGTTACTTAGGTATGGTCATGCGCTGGTCAATTTTCAGATCATTTGGGTAAGCCTAGCTAGTACTTACTTCACAAAGCTTCTCTTGAGGTAGAAACTTTGGAAATTTCCCGAGAAAGATTTACTAGGAAAATTGAGCTGAATATTATCATGTGGCAATGATTTGGGTATGGAAGAGTGCCGGAAAAGTTTGAGGGTAATAGGAGGGGTCTATATAACACTTGCTTTGCAACGTGCCAATTTGGCCATAAAATATAAATTGAACCTGGGCTCACATAGATGATTTGACTGAGCTGTAATTTGGAGGAGGGTGATAATTTGGGCATATGAAGAAACTGTATAAATTTCATGTCATTTAGAGATATAAAAAAGGTACTTCCTTCACAATGCTTCTAGGTGGACAAAAACTTTGGAAATTTGCAGAGGAAGATTTGCTAGGCAAATGGAGCTGAATTTTTCATGCGGTAATGATTTGGATAGGAAAGAGTGCCCAAAAATTCGTAGGGCAATCAAGAATATATAAATAGCACTTCCTTCATAAAGTGTTGTTGTGAACATAATAGGAAAATGAATATTGTTGAATTAGTTTTGAACTAGGCAAGAAAGGATTTTTACATATTTGATGAAGTGTTCCCAAAGAATTTATGAGATTTTTTTGGGAAATTTGGGAATGATAGAAATATAGGTTGCTTCACAACCTAGGGCAAAAACTGCCACATGGACATGACACATAGGCAAAACTGATGAGATGGCGCCTAGTCATCACAACCCACCACAATCTACAAGGTTATGACCATCTATATTGGTCATTAACAACTAAAAATAAGGCAGCGGACTAGCACTGATTGCTTTGTGACCATTTCGTGTAAGGAAATTACGACCTTTCCGACCAAAATGGTCGCAATGGTTTAGGGTTTGAAGCCCCCTGAACAGCTTTTGACCAAATGGTCTAAAATGGTCATAAATTTATGACCAATTCTTCGAGGGTCACTGACAGAAGGTCATAAGTTGACATATTTCTTGTAGTGTCATCGGGAGGGGTGTGGCGTACCGCAAAACCGGACTCCACAGGATACTGTTCATCTCCACCGTCGACCCGCTCCAGCCTCCACGAGCTATTGTTCATCCACCGTCGACCTCCTCCAGCCTCCACCTGCGACTGTTCATCCACGGGCTCCTGTTCATCCAGTCTCCACCACGCGCTACTCCACCAGCTACTGTTCAACCAGCCCTCTCCACAGGCTCCTGTTCAATCACCCCTCCACGGGCTACTGTTCATCATGCCCTCCACCGTCTACTGTTCATCCAGCCCTCCACACCACGGGGTCCTGTTCATCCAGCCGTCCACGGGCACCCATCCACCGTCTACTGTTCATCCAGCCCTCCACCATACCGCGGGGTCATGTTCATCCAGAGGCAACGCCACC
>NC_041384.1:4678882-4702154 GCF_002162155.2 Triticum dicoccoides | reverse complement strand
CCATCGATCGGCTTCAGTTAGCAGCAGTAGCGAAGGAATCGCTCGATCGGGTTCAGTTAACAGCCATCAATCGATCACTCGGGTTCAGTAACGCGCAGCCTGCAGTGCAATCGCTCGGGTTCAGTTAGAGCCCAACGCCTCTCTCGGGTTTAGTTAGAGCCAACGCCTCGCACCCACGTGCGTACGTGTACGAGAGAAACGCGCATCGCTCGGCCCCCGACCTCCCACTGTAACCGGGAACTCCCCAAAATTTTCCTCCCCCTTGCTTCTACCACGGGTTTTTCCGTCATGGACGGCCCAAAGAATGTCATGCAACTGCGTCTCCTGCCTGCCCAGGACGAAAAGCCCATTTTCTGTCATGATTTTTTGTCATAGAAGTAGGAGCCCACCACATCTATGATGATACCGGGTTTTGTCACAATTATCGTCATAAAATTGTCATATGTATGACAGAAAAAAAATTCGTTCGGCCCAAAATGTCACGGATGTGTCTTTTTCTTGTAGTGACACAGGCGGCGATCCACTCTTCGACCGTAGCAGCAATGATCTCCGGGTCAGCAGCGGTGACGGCAGTCGGGCAGGAGGCCCTGTGCGGCCGCTGGCTCAAGTTTTATCTGATCTATTTGATGCGTTGGCTACGCTCATGGAAGAGGCTAACCCTGCGGATCAGGATGCCCACAACGTGGAAATTACAAAGATAAAGGATCAGATCACCCAGGCCAAGGCCGATTTGGCGGCTAAGGAAGTAAGGATGACTGCGGAGCGGGCCGCTTTGGACGCACAGGCTTATCGGCTTATGCTGAATCAAAACGCATCGCATGAAGTCCTGAAGAGGAGGCACCGGTCCGGCCTACCTCCGGTTTACGATGCTAGGAACCTCTTTAACACCCCAGGAGCGGGGACCAGTAACCCGCCGGTAGAAAACCGGGCGGAGGCACCTGGAGCGAGTGCGCCGGTTCAACCACGTTTGATGGATCTGCCTCGGCAGAACAACATTGTGTCTCAGCCCGTCCCAATGCCGCCGGGTCATTATTCTACTCCAATGGACAATCTCGTTGCTGCCGCTTGACGACTGGAGGCCATCCCAATTGAAGGTGATTCTCCGATGGCTGTTGAGACGCGCCGGGTTAAGGAGCTTCCTCGGATAGCCTTGGTTCAACAGGAAGCGTATTCATACAGCCGTGATCGAATTCATTCCACCCCTCGTCCAAGCCGGAGTTACAACAGGCGTATGGATGAACCAGCCGTGTCAATAAACGCACGGAACCGTGAAGCGCCCCGTGGCAACAACCCGGCAGGTGGTGCTGGTGATGATCAGGAGGTGGTAGACCGGGCCCGAGCGCGTAGGGAGGCCGAGTTAGCAGCGCAATATGAAGCTCGTCAGCTTACTCGGGTTCGTCCAACCACATCAGTCGAGCCAGGAGTTACCTCTAGTTCTTTGGGGGTGTTGTGCCTTGTCCCAGCATTACGCAATGTGCGCCTGCCCAAGGATTTCAACGGCCCGCGTAAGGTGCCGAATTACACTTCCAATTTATCTCCAGAAATATGGGTGGAAAGCTATGAGGTGGCCATGGAGATGCTTGATGTGGATGATGCGGCGTGTGCGAAATATTTCACCATGATGCTAGAAGGAACGACCCGTACTTGGTTAAAAAGTCTACCGGCTAACTCTATCAGTTCATGGGCCGAGTTGAGAGCCCGGTTTATCCAGAATTTTAAGGATACATGCAGGTAGCCTATGTTGATAGTAGACTTAGCTGCCTGTGTCCAGGAGGAAGGAGAGTCGACAACCCGTTGAGTGCACCGGGTCTCGAAAATTTTGCATTCGTCAGACCGCATCAATGCCGATACTGCAGTTCTAACCTTGGAAGGCAACTGCCGGTTTGAACCTCTGAAGTTGAAATTGGCACGGCTAAAGCGCCATTGCAATGATATGGGGACCCTCATGGCCGCGTTAGTGAAGTATGCCGACTCTGATAGTACCAGGGATCCTGAGTCTAATGATGATAAGGCAGGGAAGGGAAAAAAGAGCGGCAACACCAGCACATAGGACAAGGGCCAGCGACGAAAGGGTAAACCGCCCAATCGCAGCGGAGCGCCTAATCCTAACCCGGACCGTCTATCTTATCTGTTGAACTAGCCCTGTCCAAAACATGAGATGAAGGAGATGCTGGCCACAAACCTCTCGAAGGACTGCTACATCATGCAAGAGTTCAAAGATTCTAATGCTTCCCGGTATGATCAGGGACCAAGTGGCGATTCAGGCTCCGGATCTCATGGGCCGGGTTATGGTGGAGGAAATTCCGGTTCAGGCTTCAATGGTAATCAGGGTGGACACAACAATCAAGGTAATCAGGGCAGTCAGGGTGGCTACAATCAGCACCAGCAGCAATCGGGTTATCAGAGCAACCCGAAGCAGTTAAATAGTAGGCAGTATCATGTCTTCTCCACTAGTTTAGACAAGCGTGACCAAAAGCTTCATAAGAGGGCCGTGAACTCCGTTGAACCAGCAGTTCCCCGTTACTTGCGCTGGTCCGAGCAGCCAATTGTATGGAGTAGAAAGGATCATCCACCCCGGGTTGACAATCTGGGTCATCTAGCATTGGTGGTGGCACCTCAGGTGGGAGGTTATAAGTTCATCAAGGTACTCATGGATGGAGGAAGTAGTATCAATATCCTTTACTATGAAACCTTCCGTCGCATGGGGTTAACCGATGAAAATCTTAAACCGTCCAATACGGTGTTCCATGGTGTAGTGCCTGGTAAATCAGCGTATCTTGTTGGTAAGATAGATCTGGGGGTGGCTTTTGGAGATGATCACGATTCCAGATCAGAAACATTGACCTTTGAAGTGGTGAAAATCAGAAGTCCGTATCACGCCCTGTTTGGACGGCCGGCTTATGCTAAACCCTGTTATGTTTATCTGCAGCTCAAGATGTCGGGTCACAAAGGAACCATAACCATCCATGGAAGCCGCAAGATAGCTCTGGAGTGTGAAGAAGGTGATGCGGCCTATGCTGAGTCGGTTTGTGCCACAGAAGAGTTAAAATTTTACAAAGACAATGTTGATCCGGCACATATGCCTTCATTGAAGAAGCCAACTACAAAGCATGATCCGGCCCTGAAGTTTAAATTGGTTGCTGAGACTAAGCTTGTTGACTTTGTACCTGGCGATTCGTCCAAGCAGTTCAGCATCAGCGCAAACTTGGATCCGAAAATAGGAAAGCGCGCTCATCGAGTTCATCCGTGAGAATCGGATCATCTTTGCATGGAAGCCTTCTGACATGCCAGGTGTACTGAGAGGACTCACTGAGCACACTCTTAATGTTGATCCTAAGTATAAACTGGTGAAGCAGTTTCTCCGTCGGTTCAATGAAGAAAGACGCAAAGCTATTGGAGAGGAAGTGGCCAGGCTCTTAGCGGCTGGATTTATCGTTGAAGTTTTCCATCCTAAATGGTTAGCTAATCCAGTGCTCGTCCTTAAGAAGGACGACACATGGCTAATCCACCGATTCTTGCTGCTTAGGTTGATAAGGAACCATTGTTGTTATATGTGGCAGCTAACGCTCGAGCAGTCAGTGTGGCTATTGTGGTGGAGCGCAAGGAGGTAGGCAAGGAATATCCGGTTCAACGTCCGGTTTACTATATCAGTGAGGTGCTTATTGAGTCCAAGCAAAGGTACCCACATTAGCAGAAGTTGGTGTATGGAGTTTTCATGGCAAGCCGGAAGCTTAAGCAGTATTTCCAAGGTTATCCCATCACAGTGGTCAGCTCTGCTCCTTTGGGAGATATAATCCAGAACAGGGAAGCAACTGGCCAGATTGCCAAGTGGGCTATAGAGCTTGGGCCTCATGGGTTGAAATACATACCTCGCACGGCGATCAAGTCTCATGCACTTGTGGATTTCATCAACGATTGGACAGAACTGCAAGCACCTGAAGAGAAGCCGGATCACACTTATTGGACTATTCATTTTGATGGGTCCAGGCAATTGGAGGGCTCGGGGGCTGGAGTCGTATTAACTTCCCCACAAGGTGACAAGTTTTGTTATGTTCTCCGTTTAATGTTCCCTTGTACTAACAATGCAGCTGAGTATAAGGCTTTACTCCATGGTCTTCAGATGGCTAAGGAGATGAATCTAAGCCGAGTTAAGTGCTTCGGTGACTCGGACCTGGTAGCTCAACAAGTGTCTGGCACTTGGGATTCCAAGGATCCGCTCATGGCAGCATACCGTCGTGAGGTGGATATTGTTGCAGGCCACTTTAAAGGTTATCAGGTGGATCATGTGGACCGACGGAAGAACGAAGCGGCGGACGCTTTGAGCCGACTGGGTTCTCAACGTAAACCGGTCCTGCCTAGTGTCTTCTTGGATGTTCTGCATAATCCGTCCGTCAAGCTCCCTGGTGAAGAGGATTTGCCTATTCCTGATCCAGAAGCTCAGTTAGTGGCGGCCCTTCATGTTATCCCAGATTGGACAGTTCCTTAACTAACGTATATGAACCGGGGCGAGCCAGAGGATGAGACTCTGGCCAGGCAGATAATCCAGTGGTCCAAGCCCATGACTATTATCAATGGAGAGTTTCATCATTGCAGTGTGACAGGGGCATTCCAGCGTTGTGTGTCTCCTGAAGAAGGCTATGAAATTTTGCATGAAATTCATGAAGGAGACTATGGTCATCACGCCGGTTCAAAATCTTTGGTGGCCAAAGCGTATCGTCACGGGTTTTATTGGTTGACAGCTCATGTTGATGCTGAGTACTTGGTCAGACGTTGAGATGGCTGTCAGAAGTTCTCAAGACACGCTCATGTACCGGCTCAAGAATTGAGGATGATTCCAATTACTTGGCCGTTTGCAACTTGGGGGCTGGATATGGTTGGGCCTTTCAAGAGGTCCAACGACAAGAAGACCCACCTTCTGGTGGCGGTTGACAAGTTCACAAAGTGGGTAGAGGAAGAGCCTGTTAGCAAGTGTGACGCGGCCATGGCGGTTCAATTCATCAAAAAGGTGATTTTCCGGTTTGGCTTTCCACATAGCATTATCACTGACAATGGAACCAATCTGTCCAAGGGTGCCATGAAGGAGTTCTGTCAACGTGAGCATATCCGACTTGACGTATCATCAGTGGCTCACCCACAGTCTAATGGTCAAGCAGAGAGGGCCAATCAAGAGATCTTGAGAGGCATCAAACCCCAGCTTATGGTTCCTTTGCAACGAACGCCGGGTTGTTGGGTGGAGGAGCTACCTTGAGTGTTATGGAGCATCAATACCATGCCCAACAGGTCCATAGGATACACACCATTCTTCATGGTTTATGGAGCGGAGGCAGTTCTTCCTAGTGACATCTCTCATGACTCACCCCGTGTAGCGGCATATGTTGAAGCGGACAACGAGAAGGCACGGCAAGAAGCTCTCGACCTGTTAGATGAGGAGCGTGACATAGCGGCCGCCCGTTCGGCGATTTACCAACAAGATCTGTGTCGCTACCATAGCCGCCGGGTTAGAACCAGAACCTTTCAGGAAGGAGATTGGTGCTTCGGCTCATCCAGGATCAGACGGATATGCACAAGTTATCCCCACCTTGGGAAGGACCTTTTGTGGTCTGCAAGAATCTACACAACGGGTCATACTACCTAATCGATGTTCGAGAGCGCAAAGACTCACGTAAGTCGGAGGAGGAGACCAACTGGCCGTGGAATATTGCTCATCTTCGGCCCTACTATACTTGAGCTATAGGCTCTGCTTATGTACATATTATGACAATGTATATATTATGATCAATACAATACACCGGAACCTCATATAAAGCGGGGTCTCTGTTATTTTTACATCATGTGTGGTTACATGGAGCTTCTGTTCTTAAAGCGGTGTCCGGTTTACCCCTTGATTTAGCTTCTCAACAGCTTTATATTATATCACTTGGGGGCTTGGTCATATCCGAACCATAGCGACACCTTTTGATAGGCGCAATGCCACAACATCACTTGGGGGCTTGGTCGTATCCGAACCATAGCAACGCCTCTTGATCAGCGCAAAGCCACAGCATTACTTCGGGGCATGATCGAACCCGAACCATAGCTACACCTCTTGATCGGCGTAATGCCACAGCATCATTTGGGGACCTGGCTGACTCGAACCATAGCTACACCTTTTGGGGGATTGGTCATGTCCGATCGTGGTAACACCTCTTGATCGGCTTAAAGCCTCGATTACAATGGTTTTTATTTTTGCCTTTGCTTGCGTTATGTTCTCTTTTTTAATGAACATTTTTTGTTGCTTTTTCAAAGCGACATTGTTAATCCGGTTCGACTGTCAATTGCAAATTGACGGTACACGGTCAAATCTTAATCCAGAGACTATCTGCCCGGTCCGATTTTATGTTGCCATCTTATTATGGAGTAAACCGGTGTTTATCATAACCCGGAACGGTTTACATTGTAAACCGGCCTTATATTAACAGGAGTTGTTTTCCCCTCCAAAGTTTGGGTTATCAGCCCCGCTACAAGGTTGGCCAGCCAACACCATGCCTGATGGTGGCAGGTATTATATATTTCCATATTTGGTTATATGTTCTAACCAAAGTTATCATCTTTTGTTTTATATACATGAGTATCATGCCCCACCCAGTGGTAAAACGCCACGGCGTTTTAAGCTTGTTGATTGCAGAAACAGCTTGAACAGATGAATACGGATATCATATCTTAGGTATTACAAATCAAACAGGCATCAGTTAAAGATAAATATGCACGAAGGCATACCCGACCAAGTATGTCAACTAGCCTATTACAAGGCGTTCCAGTGCCCAAAAAGATCATTGTTTTTATCAAATACATGTCATAGCATGTAGTATTCTAAACCGGCCTCCGGTTCACGCTTGGTCACCGACTTGACCTGACGGTTGCGGATCATCTCGCGCCGGTTCAACTTCTTCCTCCCTACCCAGTGGCTGGAAATCAACAGTTGCCCAGTCGATCCCAGTTAAGCCTTGAAATACAGCTTCACCACTTATCAGCAGGGACGGTTCAATGTCAGGAGCGTAAGTGTGCTTACGGATTGGCGGGATAAGATTCTCAGCTTCAGGAATTGGTGGATCAACCCGCTTGTTTTTATCATCATAGTTGGAATGATAGTGGGAAAGATCCGCCTCTTCAACCAGTTGACAAGCCAGAGGGCGCACTTCCCGGTTTATGGTTCGGAGATCCTCTTCATCAAATTTTGTCCCTTCTTCCTTCAAGCTGGGATAGCCTTGGGCCGCTTCAACAGGATAAAATTCAGGCACCCACGCTTTTTCCTGGATTAGGGCGGTCAAAGCACCCGTTCTAGCAGCAGATTTCTTCAGCTCTTCAACCCGGGCAGGGAGCATAGATAACCTTTCAATGGTATCTTTGATCAAGGTGGGCGACGAATTTTTGTGGGAAGCAGTGTAGATGATCCGTTGTGCACCAGAGTACAGTTGCTCTATCAGAGTGTAGGCAGCTTTTAACTTCTTCCGCACATACGATCCCAAGTGGCCAATATGAGTTCCTGTATCATTGCAAGGGTTAGTAAACCGGCAGCTACATGACAAGGTCAGCTCAATTCAGAAAACAAGGATACCTACCAAATACAGCTGCAGTCATGGCATGAACCTGTCGCTTCACGCTGGTCAATTCATCAACAACCAGTTTAAGAGAGGCTTCTGCTTTTTCAGCCCTTTGCGCTAAAGCGGATTTCTCAGTCGTCCAATCCGCCCGCTCTTTGTTGAAGCCCTCTTTAAGTTTTTCCATAGCGCTCAAAGCGCTGGTCAGTTCTTCCTTTGCCTTGGAGGTTTCTGCCTGTTGCGACTTAAGGTTTTCCTGCAGGTCGGCGGTTTGATTTTCTCTCTTGCTCAGCTCAGCCTGCATAGAGATAGTTATATGATGAAATGACAATACAAATTTGAAGTACCAACCACATAACAAGTTATGCCCTTGGTACTTGGGGGCTAATGCATATTTTCTCTTCATTGTACAGTTTCTACAAAGTCCCAAGCTCAATACAAGTATTCAACTTGGCACTTGGGGGCTAACGGCTATTTATTCAAAGTCTACTGATACGGAAATTTTCTTTTATAAAGTCCCGTTTTATCTTTATAAAGTTAAACCGGCCCTTGGGGGCTACGTCAGCAAGGTTAAAGATGCAATTGAGGTTCACATTGAATACTTACTACAAGTCCTGGTTTAAGTCGATATCTTAAACCATCACTTGGGGATATTGGAGTTGATAAGCTATGAAATAAGACAAGCAGAGAAGCATATAGGAAGTTACCTCATATTTTTCCTTCATCATATTGACCATACCGGCTTCATAATCGCGGCTGGTATACAGTCGGTTCAGATAGCCAAAATGGAGATCTTGAGCATTCAGAGCAGCATATGTTGACAAATCAGCATTCCATTTGCCTTTGCCAACCGCAGAGAATTCCTCTTTGGCAGTATGTCTTGACAAAGCAACAGGATTACTTGGTTCAGTATGGCCAAAGCCAGTAATAAGGACATCATCATCTTTTTCTTCACTGGTTTGTACTGGGGTCGCTGGTTTGTCAGTATTCTTTGCTGGACTAGCCGGTTTATCAGTCCAAATAGAGCTGGTCGGCTGATCAACAGGGCCTGTGGTGTCAACCTCTGCCTGTTCAGCAACAAAGTCATGGTCTTGTGGTGGTGGGTCATTCAGCACATCATCAAGGTTGGCCTCTGCAGGGTCTGGTATTCTCTCCGGTTCAGCAGATGTATTTTCCTCTGCCGTTTTGTTCAGGCGAGCTTTCTTGCTTGGTCTGGGTTTGGCACTGAGAAAGTCAAGCATGAAGGTCAATATAACGTATAAAATACATGTTAAAGATAAGGCAAGTGAACAACTTACCCAATGACCCTTTTGAGAGGTGGAAGATTGTTAGCTGACGACTCACCAGAGGAGGAATGAGAAGTGCCCTGATAATTGGAATCAGACGGATTAAGAGGTTGACGAAAATAACCTGCTTTAGGGAATGAAGTGACAAGGCAATTAGAGACCTCTGAACGGTGTTTTCGAACCGGACAGTTTGGTAAACCAGCGGAGGTAGCTACGTGGCCGTTGTGCCGGGTCGTGCGGCGAGCTTCGTGCTGTTGTGTCTTCACAGGAAAGTTTGGATCCAAGTAAGCAAGAGGATGAGGAAATTTAACTTTCCGGTTTGCCCGACGGGTCTTTAGTGAAGGCAAAGGGTCTGAATCGGAGGAAAGAACGATTACCTCTGCAGTATCGGCGTAACTGAATTCAGCGTCGTCTTGGCAATAATCATCATCAATAAGGCATATGAAAAATAAGCCAAGTGAGTCAAGTTCTACCTCAAGATCCGGGTTACCCACATCATCGTCAGCCGGTGGATTGGAGGATGTAGTGGTTCTCTTCCTGCTAGCAGGCTTCTTCACAGATTTGTTCTTTTGCCGGGTTGGCTTCACCGATTTATCTTGTGAAGGTTTCTTGTTCCAGAACGGATCGTCGGCCTGTCAAAAATAATAACATTTTCAGATAATATTTGGACAGAAGCAATTTCAGATATGCAGGTGGTATTATTCTTACTACTGGCGGTTTGTTGATGGCGCAAAAGGGGAGTAGGCCGGTTTGAGCACAAACATCCTCCGGTTCATTCAACATCTTTTTCGCAGCTTCAGTAACTTCATCGTTTGTAAGCTGGATATCAATGTGTCGTTGAGCATCCTTTACATCTCCTGTATACTCGCACATCAAACTGGGGCGCTGGCTTAAGGGCAGTACGCTCCAAGATATCCAGCAGCGAGCAAAATCAACCTCTGTCAACCCGTTTGCCACGAAGGCCCTAAGCTTGGATAGTTGAGGAGCATATTTGCTTCTCTCCTTGGCAGTCAGCCTTTGAGGAAAAGGGTGTGTATTGCTCAGACGTTCCGGACGGTAACCCGGCAGAGGATTTACTTCAGAAGGAGAGGTGTCCTTGCAATAAAACCATGCCTAGTTCCATTCTTTGGGGTGGCTGTGAAGATTGGCATGAGGGAAGGTGACTTCTTTCCTTTTCTGAATCGCCATACCGCCCAGTTCTTTGTTGGGTCCATCTTTGAATTTTGTGCGACAGTTCAGGTGAAAGCAGTCCCTAAATAGCTCTACTAAAGGTTCCTCCTGAAGGTAAACCTCACTTAAGACTTGAAAGTGGCAGATATTGGTTACGGAGTTAGGACCGATATCTTGTGGGCGCAGTTCAAAGTTGGCTAAGACATCCCGGAAAAACTTTGAACCGGGAGGGTTGAAGCCCCGGCTTAAATGATCAGTAAAAACAATAACTTCTCCCTCTTGGGGAGTAGGGGGACATTCTGTGCCAGGGACCCTCCAGTGAATGACGTTTTTCTCGCTTAAAGCGCCCGTTTTCACCAGATTGTTCAGCTGGTCCTCAGTCACTCGAGAAGGGACCCAGTTGCACTCATACACTTGTCTGGCCATGGCAAGATCTACAATACAATAATTGCCGGTTCAAGAATATGTTGGACAGTTATATGATGATGCATATTTGCTGAATGGGGGTCAGCTATCTATAAACCGGAGTTCAACAATGCAGCAGTGCCCTAGTAAAGGGTTTGGCGGTTCAACAAGGGGACTAATGGTGTATACCGAGTTGTCATTTTTGGCAGATAGTTAAACCGCCTAGTCTAAACATCGAAGAGTTAAGATTGCAGATGTGTAAGTGAATGAAAACAGGTTTCACAAGTTGATGTTGCCGTTTTGGATCTAAGGCATATCAGAAAAGGGAAATATATTCAAAATCTAAGAAGCAGTACTAGATCAATGAGTGAAGGTTCGGATGAGATTTACTGTTTTGAGATGCATAAGTGGAAACAGAGGCTAAAGGCTACCATTATACAGAGCACATATTCAGGAGTTTATCAAGAACCATCGTATGAACAAAGAACGACTGATGAACACCGGAGAATGTTGAAACCCTAGAACAGATCTATGGCGGAAAGGGCAGAGAACTTACCGGAGCTAAGGAAGAAGCGGAAGGGCGCCGCGGTATTCTGGTGCGTTCAGGGTGATGCAGCAGCCAAGGTCGGAGCAGAGACGACGGTCGACGGTGGCGGCGGAGCTCCAGAGGCTGAGCGGCGCAAGGAGGACGACGCGAAGAGGCACAAGGGGGAAAAGAAAATGACCCCTCGGTCCTATTTATAAAAGCAGGGGATAAGTGTCAGGTGCGAAAATCAAGGGGCCGCAAATTTGGAAGTGAGGCGGAGCTGTTGCCTCGATTGTCGGAGACCCATTAATGAAGAGGTGTCATACATAGTTTTTAATAAATGACGTCACGACGGTTTACCATGATCTGAGAAGATGACTTCACGGCGGTTTACCAAATTATGAGAAGATGTTGAAGACAAAGTTTTTATTAAGGATTGACATGAACCTGTTGAAATCAATCTGGGGCCTAATGTTGGGGATATTACTATTGAGTGTAAACCGGCCAGGAGAGGTTGGGTTAACTTCATCAGTAGTTGGTTATGCTTGAAGCCCATGATGACAAATGAGGATGCTGTGTAAGGCCCAGGGCCGAGGACTGGTTTAAGGCCTGTAGCTGTAAACCGGCTTTTGGTATGTAACTTGTATTGTAAGATAGAAGTAGTGGAGACCAAACCGGACACGCTTATGAGCCGGTCTCGGGACTCCGTAAACCGACGGGCGTCAAACCATGTATATAAGGGTATGACCCAGCGGCGGTTCAGGACAATAGACAACAACTCGAGACTTAGGCGAAGCATATTCGCTCCCTGGTCATCGAAACCCCATCAATTCCATCACAACTAGACGTAGGCTTTTATCTTCATCGAAGGGGCCGAACTAGTATAAACTCTCTTACGTCCCCTATCTGCTTTAACCCCTTCAGGCTAACCCGTAGAGATGGTTCCACGACTAAGTCCTTTCAAGAGGACATCTGCCGTGACAAAACCACGACACGGTGCATAGCAGACTCACTACTGTGCCAAAAGCCCGTTACAGGAGGCCAGCAAGCGAGCGAGAGGCGCTAAAATGCATGCACGTGAGATATAGGAGGGGCACCCACCTTCTAGACCAATGGGCGGTTGGTGACAGGAGCAGAGCAAGGTGGCATGACTGCTAGATGGGCTAGCAGATCTAGCTAGGTTGCTTGGCTAGAGGCAGTCGGATTGTTGCGGGCAAGCTGCCGGCTGGCCCACATGCATTAAGCAAGCTAGGACGCAGGTAGGCGATGCAGACGAGCTCGAGGCTCCGTCGAGCATGGCGGCAGAGAGCATCTGCTCGGGACATTCATAGTGAGGGCTAGAGAGGGAAGGAACGAAATGATCCAGGAGTGAGGAGGCGAGGGTCCTTGATTTTGGTTAGCGGCGAGCTGCTTCGGCCTGGTTGGTTCCCCGGTAAGAAGAAATAGAGTTGAGAGGGAAAGGAGGAAGGGAGAGGATCCCACGACGATGACTCGCTGCTTCTAGTCGCTAGCGGCTCATCATTCGTCGACATGAGGTGGAGATCATGTGCGTGAAGCTACGCACCGCTCGGAGGAGCTCGAGTGTCTCCCGTGGCATGGAGGGTTGTGGTTTAGAAGGGGATCTCATGAATCAGATTGAGGTTGGGCTAGGTTTGGGTGGTTGTGGACTAAAATCAAAAGAGTCGTCCGCTAATTTTTACGGTTTACAAGAAATGGAATGGAGGCAATGCCATTTTTTGCATGGAAAATGGAGGAAATGCCTTAAATAGACAGGTCAATTAGGAGAGGCTTGGCCTAGATTTTGGGCCGACATAGAGGGGGGGGGCATAATCCCGTGGCTTGGAGGTACATCAACCAAAGTGTTATTCTGCTTGATAGCTCAAATGAGCTTGGTGAACAGTAAAATCGACAGAAGATGAAAAAAATTCACAAAAAATCTGAATTTTATTTATGGTCACCTTTGACAAAAGTTTTCTATGTTTGAAAATTTTCATCAAGAAATGACAACCGTGGAAGTCATGATAAAAAAATTCAGTACTCCAAAATGCTTTAAAAATTAGCATTTTTGGAGTATCAATTTTGTTTTTTTCACGACTTCCAGGAATATTCTTTCATTATAAATTTTACAAGCACATAGAACATTTGTCAAAGGTTAACGCAAAAAACTAGAATTTTTTGAATTTTGTACTATTTTCCTGATTTTACTGTTCATTAGGAGCATTTGAGCTCGGGTGCAAATACTCCACGTCCGTACATCAACCACCCTCTTGAAGAAAAAAACAACCCTTCTCTTTGATCTGTATACTTTTCTCCCAAAGAAGCACGTATGATTAGGCAATTTGATCTATGTGGAACGAGTCATAATGCATAGTGGCAGATGGTTGGGTCAATGTGAAGGAGATTAGTTGTTGGATTGCATGCATGGAAAAGGAAAGATGCTGAGATTAGCATCGATGACAGTCACATGAGACTTGTTTAGGGAGGCCAAGGTCAACACACATGGAAAGTGAAGTGAAGTGACGCATGCACATGTGTTAGGCTGGCACTGCTTTGTGCCGGTGGCTAATGAATTACGCTAGAATTAGTTGCCTACTAATTAAGCAACTCCAGTGCTGCCCATCAGTTATTGGTCTCTCAGAAGCAGCTGTGAGTTCTAAAAAGCATTGCTCTTGTACACACATGTACTACAAGTGTATGGTTATACAAGCGCAGAAAAAGCGCGGCATGTCACCGTGCCAGTAAGAGAGCCCGTTTGATTCGTTGGTGTTGATGATGTGACATTTTGTTCGACGAATAGTTCCTTGTAAGTCTTGTGTAATTTTTTGGTTGGATGCAAGCCTTTGTATATGCTTTTTATTCACTGTGAGAAATGTATCACTTGAACACATTTTCAAGAAGTGATAAGTAAGAAGGTATGACAACCAAGAAGCTGCCAACTGGTACAGTCCGTCACTGCATGACAACGATTCAAGAAGCGGAAGTCCAATTGCATTTATTGATTTATAGATAATTTCAGAATGCATTTATAAATTCAGAATTACAATTCTTCATGGGCATGAATGTAAAATATCCAAAATTCTCACTTCAATAAGAACAATGTTAATATGGAGGAATCCTCCAACATTGATGGGATCATTTCATTTCTATCATTAGCAAATTCAGACCCTTCTACAATCTTGTGAAGAAGCGTTGAAGCCTCATACACCACCCTAAAAAACTGCAAAAAGAACACTCGGAGCAGCATGAAGAAACCTTTTCACCAGTACTGAACTTTAGGCTTCCAGCAGGAATTGAACATATAAACCCTCAAGGACTCGTATTCACAACTGATGGCTCGAGTGCACCGCACCACGCAAAGAAAAACCACCGCACCGTGATCGCGCGTGGGAAAAAAACAGCGAGGGTCAGGCGAGCGCACTGCACCACGCGAGGGAAAAGACCACCGCTCCGCGCGAGGGACGCGCTCGACGTATAGGCCGTCGTGAGGCCCGCGCCCGTCTGCTTTCTCCTTCATCCCTGTACCCTCGTCTCCAACCCTAAATCTTTTCCCCCTCCCCTACAGCCGCCTTCCCATGCTCCTCATCCGCTTGCTGGAAGGGAAAGTCCAGAGGAATATGCTTTGAGAGGTGTCATAATATGAAAGGTATGCATCCATGATTCATTTGTCTGTGCATCCGTGCATCTTTGGTTTTATCTACCTGATGACGCTTCTTTATAGGAAACAATTCGTTCTGCCCAAGGGTGTTTCTTTGTACCGGGGCATTGTCTCCAGATGCTAGCACTAGTAGAAAAAGGGTCAAATGTGAAGCACATTAGTGCCGGTTTGAATTTGAGCTGGCACTAATGGTACATTAGTGCCGGTTCATGGCGGCGATCAATAGTACCGGTTCATGGCGAACCTTTAGTACCGGTTCATGCCACGAACCGGTACTAAAGATGCTGTGTCAGCCTGCGGCCAGGCTATGCCCCACCATCACCATTTAGTGCCGGTTCGTACCACGAAGCGGTACTAATGAGGTTATGGCTAGCTGTTTTTAGTCCCACCTCATTTCCCTAACAAGGCTTTTACCACCTAAAATATGTTACTTCTCAAACTATCACAAGCACTTGGTCTTCATTGAACTCTATATGTAGAATTTGTGGCCGCAATATGAGTCTTCACCGGTTTATAAATCGTTGAGGACTCATATTGACAATTTAGATTGTACATAAAAAGATCATTGATGATCATAGTATTTTTGATGTATAAGATCATATTGACAATTCAGACTGTAAAGAAATATAAGATCATGATCTAAATGCTCTTATATTTTTTGCATTTAGTATGCACCATTCAAAGCGAGGCCATCAACTTTCAACCATTTATGCCTTCATTTGCTATTTTTCATGCATTTAATGATTTGTTTTGAGAACTAAATGACCTGGAAATTGAAAAGCACTACAAACGAACTCTGAAAAAGTTGAAACTTGGCATGGTATCATCATTTCACCCACATATCATGTTCCAAAAAGTAGAGAGGGTTACGGCAAAAACTAGATGCACTTCGTTTACAAACTAGACAATCTCTTTCGAAGTATTCGGGTTTCTGACGAAATTAAACTCATCTGTTACAAAGGCATTTCATTTTTTAAACTTATTATAACTCCAGACTTTTTGTGCATTCAGTACGCACCATTCAACTGCTAGGCGGGAGGAGCTCTTTAGTACCGGTTCCAACTGCTAGGCAGGAGGAGCTCTTTAGTACCGGTTCGTGGCGAACTTTTAGCACCGGTTCGTGCCATGAACTGGTACTAATGAGGTTGTGTCAGGTAAGGCTGGGGCCCCACGAGCACCTTTAGTACCGGTTTCATGGCATGAACGAGTACTACAGTTTCTTAGTCAGCTGTTTTTTAGTCCCACCTCCTGAAGAGAGAGGGACTAGGAGCGGTTTATAATCCTTGAGTGCAGAGACGATGAAGAAGAGGCTCAATGCTCACGTTGCTTAGCTTCAAGCCTTGAGGAATATGGTAGACTGCATGGAGCTATGTGCAGTGCAGTTTACAGTATTCCGAAACGCTTGAAGCTAATTAACGAGCATTGCACCTCTTTTTTTATTTTTAATAACTTATTACAACTCCGGACTTCTTCTGTTATGGAAAAAACTAGTTGCACTTCGGCATTTCATTTTTTAAAACTTTGGTTATAACTCCAGACTTTGACCATCAACTTTTAACCATCAACTTGGCATGGTATATAAAAATAAATGAATAGAAGAAAATAAATAAAGAAAAAAATAAAAAATAGCAGAAAAGAAAAAAACTATATAAAAAAACTACTTATAAATAAATAGAAGAAAATAAAGCAGAAAAGAAAAAAATATAAAAAAATTGGGCCGCTGCCCTGTGGGCCTGCTAGGCCACTGGGGTGGTAGAAGTTTGGTCGTGTTCTGGTGTTGCTGTTGTTTGCGATGTTCTCCTGCTATCTGCCGAATTGAAGACGAAGTTGATGCTGTGTTGGCATAGAAGATCCTCTCTGCTGTTCCTTTCCATGTCTGCCTCGTTTTGGTGGAATGTAGTTAATTAGAATGGAAACCATTTTCAAAAAGGGAAGGACTGATTTATGTACAATATAGCTATACCTGTATTATGCCAAATTCATAGTCATCTGGTCGTGCTTTTCCATCCCTTTTCATGTCTGCTCTAGCTATTTTCGCTAGGTCACTCTCTTTGAGATGGTTTGGTCGTGGTAATGAGGTCTTGTCCATTTTCTTTGCAATCTTCCGCATTTCTTTTGTGTCGGTTGGCAGCAGTAGGGAGTCGAGGTACATGATTACTGGCCCCTGTGCCAAACCATTGACATGCTTTTTGTTCTTTTCTTCCTGAGGCAAATTTCTGTGTTTCTGCCATATCTTGGCTCCTTCCTTAATACATTCGACGATTACCTCACAGAAATCCATCTTTGCCATCTCTGGATAGTCCATGTCCTCTACCATTATAGCTTGTCGGGCGAAGATAGCGGCGCTTGACCCGCAAACAACGTTGTGGAAAAAAATAAGGAAAAATATTTTAATTGATTTCCTGTTTGACTGTTCGTCATCTAGTTCCACCAATTCATTTAGCTCTGTGAACAGTTCTTTTGGCCTGAAAGTTGTATTTTTGAAGCCAAGGTCTAACATCAGTTTTTTCATTGAAGTTGGGCTCTTCGCTGGCCTTGGTGCTGACTTTTCCGTGCCGTTTGGGTATCCAAACACCTTGTGTATAGCTTCCTTGGTAATCTTGAGTTTCTTGTCTTCGTTACCATCACCGAAGGTTATTGTCATGCTTTCTATGTCCAGGTTGTCGTAGATGTGTGCTGCAAGTGGTCTATAGATGGAGCCCGTTATTTTGCAGTTCTCTATGCTGCCAAATCCTGCCGTCCTAATATCTTGCCTGTGACGGTCTTTAAGTAAACCCCATGCTTTCTTGACATGAGCTAATGCTGCCCTTGCCTTGATTTGGCATTTCTCTTCGTCTGTTTCTTGGTGTTCTTCGTCAACTGTTGGTGCTGCCAATTCTTTTCCGCATGTCTTTCTCCTCTTTCTGTCCTTCTGTCCTGATTTGTTCTGTTTCAGAAGACAAAAAGAAAGGGTTTTGTTAGAAAGGAACATTAGATCCGGAGTCCTTAATACTGGTATTCAAAATTAGTACATAAGTGTGTTTTTACATCGTCGTCATGTTCTGCGTCGGTGTCATGCTCTTCGGCATCATCGCCGTCTGTAGGAATGAAATCTGCATCATGTTCCCTGTCATCGTCGTCATCATTGGTATCTGAACCTTTGCTGTTGGTATCGTCTTGTTCTTTTTCTACCCTTCGTCGTTTGTATTTCTTCTTGCGTTCACCTTGTTTATTCATGGCGGTTGGTGCTGTTGGCAGGAGTACCATTAGAGGTAGTGGCTGATGTTGCAAGGTACTAGTGTCGATGATGTTTTCAGCATTGTCCTTTTGCTTTTGCCTTTTTGCTCCAGGAGTAAAAACAGTGCTTGTATATGATTTCCTCTTTTTTTGCTTGTTTTTAGATGATTATTCTTGTTGAGCCTGGTGTAAGTTATCATTTCTTTCGCAGGTGGTTTGTTCCTCATGTTTTGTTCTGTGTCCTTTTCTGATGAATGAGGAGACATGCTGCCTGTTTCTGCGCTTTGAATATCACCATCTTCGTGTCCTGTATAATGACCAGGTAACAAAAAAGGATGTTCTTTTCGTCCAAAAATAGTTGATACACATTTAAAATATATATCTTCCATGATTATGCATAAGGGGATTTTTAGTTTTATTTTCTTGGGTTAAGATAGGTTATTAATATTGTTACCGATTGAGCTAATCAGGGGATGGAAGAAAATATTAATTATGGTTATGAGTGCAGCTGGGGTAGTGAAGTTAGGGTGAAGCATTTTCTGAGACAAAAATGCACTCTGCAGGTGATATTTCATAATTGGAGGAATATCATCAATGATAGTTCAAGATTTATTGGGTAAGTTAAACTGTTTTTGAATTAAAAATAAGATAGTGTGCAAACATTTTTAATGTTTTTTATAAAGAAATATATAAAAAGTGGCAGGTAGTTTTATTTGTAGACATATTTAATTATGTTGTCAACGATAGATGTTAAGTTATTAATAACTCTCAATATAGTTTTTTGTAGATGGACAGTGGAGACTTTTTGCTCAAACCTTTGAAAGGAGATTGCTGATTTGCATGCTCTTCAGCAGGGTCTTCGTCAGTATTTTGCTGAGTTCTAGCTTCTTCGTGAGGATTTGTCATTGCTGCATAAAAAATGGGCAGGTGTTAGAAGCAGAGTCGAGTGTCACAGGAAAAAAACCTGCGTGGTGTGAAAACAAATTTGCATGGATAGAGAGGCACGGGTTGTTTTACCCTAGAAGCACAAGGTACACCTATTCTTTGTTCACGGTATTTCACAACAGAGGCACTTAATTTGAAAATTGGTTACATTGACGGGACAAGGGATGTAGAAAATCTCATACGGTTATTAGTTTTGGCCTCTCAGGATGCTTGCGGGGTTTGGATCTATCGACGTATTCTAGTTACTGATGTTTTAGGTTTTTTACCTTTGAGCACAAATCGTATGGCGAAAATCCCAGGGCGGAGAGCAGTAGCATTTCTATAAAATCTTATCTCTATGCTAGTTCAATTTGTTAGGCAAATTGATTTAGGTTATTAGAAAACTCCTTGGTAGCGGTGGCTAGGGTTGCTCTTCCTGGAAGTGGAAAAATCACTACGATCTACCCGGTGGAATGGAGTGGGATAGAATGATAATTACCTTCAGTTGCTTGTGCGGTGTTCTTCGCTTCCATCCGCTTATTGTGTCGTTGCTCCTTTTTTGTTGCGATTTCCGCCGCCGCTGTTGAAGTCCTCTCCGTGGCGGTTGTCGCAGGCAGAGTGTGGCTGTTTGTATGTCAGATTTGAGTGTGGTTGGCGGACGCGGTGGCGGTTGTCCGGTGAAGCAAACTCGATTTCGAGTTTGTGTTTGTGTGCAGAAGGAAGGAGGAGAGCATGCGGGAGTGATGAAGGTTTCGAGATTTACTTTGCGGAAGGGGAAGCAAGCTAGTAGAAGAGGGAGGGAGAGATGGAAATCGTCGAACCGTCTCTAATCTTCAACCGTCCGTTTGGGCATCAAGATTCGTTATGCTTGGCTTGGGTTTTTTTGTGTGCTACAGTATTTTTTTTAGTGTTGAGACTGTTAGTGCTGAAGTGGAGCCTCTCTACAGGCATGTGGATGCAGGCACATAAGTGTAGGTTCTACAGGCATGTGGATGCAGGCATAGGAGGCACGGAAGTGTGGGTTCTACGCTGAATAGTTCCCAGCCTAGTCTCCCCTTCACCGGTATGGTGGTCAAGCTGGAGGTCCTCAAATCCCTCCGTTATTTCATCCACCATCACCCTAGCATATCCTTCTGGAATCGGCCGGCAGTGAAAAGTTGCGCCGGGTTCAGTAGGATAAATAGAGCCAACAGCCGCCTTGACCTTCAAATTCATCCATTGCGTCATAAGGTGGCAATTTTGAGACTCTGTGATAGCATCCACGGGATAGCTGGCAGGAGCCGTCAAGGCATGCTCCGGCTGAAGCAGCTCAGTGGAAGACACGCTGCTTCTCCGCTGAGATGGCGGGGTAGCTTCTGTGGAAGCTTCGGCAGTACATTTGCTGTGATTTGCTTCTCGTTCCTCTATCGCTTGTACCCTTGCTTGAAGCGCCTGCATTTGGGTCTGCTGCACTTTTTTCCTCCTCTCATGGGATTTGTAACCGCCTGCGTCCGGAAACCCAACCTTCCACGGAATGGAGCCTGGCGTGCCTCGTGTCCGTCCTGGTGCTCAGGATTCCCGAGGGCCATTGTGAGCTCGTTGTTCTCTCTGTATGGAAAGAACGTCCCTTGCTGCGCTGCTTTGATATAGTGCTGAAGCTTCCTGACTGGTATGTCGATTCGATCGTTCGTCCAAATGCACTTCCCTGTTACAGGTTTCAAGGTTCCGCCAGCCCCGAAGAACCAAGTCCGGCAATGGTCTGGCCAGTTAATTGTCTCTGGTTCGATCCCTTTATCAACCAGATCATTCTCAATCTTGGCCCACTTAGGCTGGACTACGAGGTAGCCACCTGACCCCGTGCGATGGTGATGCTTCTTCTTCGCAGCATTTTGCTTGTTTGTCACCGACATCTTCTTACTCTTTTCCGATGTCTTGTGGGCCACAAATGCGGGCCAGTGATCTCTGATCTTGTCGTATCTGCCCTTGAATTCTGGTGTCTCATTATTTTCGACAAACTTATTCAGCTCTTTCTTCCACCTCCTGAATAGTTCTGCCATCCTCTTAGGAGCAAAAGACTTGATTAATTGCTCTTTAACTGGCTTCTCTGGATTATCCTCTGGCGGTAGGGTGAAATTTGACTTCAGCTCAGTCCAAAGATCATTTTTCTGCATATCATTGACATAAGACACCTCAGGGTCTTCTGTAGCCGGCTTAAACCATTGCTGGATGCTGATCGGGATCTTGTCCCTAACCAGAACCCCGCACTGAGCAACAAATGCGCTCTTTGTCCGGAGGGGTTCAATCGGTTGGCCGTCGGGCGCGATTGCTATGATCTCAAACTTTTCATTCGAGCTCAACTTTTTCTTCGGGCCTCGTCTCTTTACCGAAGTTGTGCTCGATCCGGAGGGCTAGAAAAAAGAACAAAGACTTAATTAATATGTGTACATACCAAAACAATGAATGCATCAATTAGCTAGTCAGCAGAAGCTTAACTAATATATACACCTGGCCGGACTCGGTTCGGTCACCGGAGACGTCATCACGGTCTCCTTCTTGCACCGGCATTGGGTCACCGGAGCCGTCCTCACGGTCTCCTTCTTGCACCGGCATTAGGTCACCAGAGCCATCATAATCAGCTACTTCCAGACCATCGGTCTCGTTGAGAAACAACGAGCAGATGGCATCACTTCCTTGTGCGATTATGTCCCCCAACAACTCTTCTTGTACTTCATCTCGGGCGGTGTCCATAGTTTCTACAAATATTGACAACATGGCAATTATTATTCAAACATAACAGATGGATATATTAGTGGCAAAAACGTAGAACTAATGTTAATTAGTGGCCTCGACGCTGCTTCTCTAGGGTTTGGGGTGGCCTCGACGCTGCTTCTCTAGGGTTTGGGGTGGCCTCGACAACGCTTCAAGGATAAAAAAAGAAGAGGAAGAAGAAAAAAAAGAGGAGAAGAAAGAATAGAGGAGTAAGAACTCCTCTATTCTTTCTTCTCCTCTTTTTTCTTCTTCTTCCTCTTTTTTTTATCGGGAACGAGGGTCGTCGAGGGTCACCGAGCGATAGAGGAAACCCTAAATAGCAAGTATCGTGGGTGTGAGATACATGTGGCCGTCGGTGTCGGACATCACATCCACGTCCCACAAGTGACGTGGGTGTCGAAGCCCGCGCCACTTGTGGGACGTGGATGTAGTGTCCGACACCGACGGCCACATGTATCTCACACCGACGATACTTTCTATTTAGGGTTTCCTCTATCGTTCGGCGACCCTGACCCTCGACGACCCTCGTTTCCGATAAAATAAAGAGGAAGAAGAAGAAAAAAAAGAGAAGAAGAGAAGAAGAAGAAAAAAGAGGATCGTCGAGTGTCAGGGTCGTCGAGTGTCAGGGTCGCCGAACGGTAGAGGAAACCCTAAATAGCAAGTATCATTGGTGTGAGATACATGTGGCCACATGTATCTCACACCGACGATACTTTCTATTTAGGGTTTTCTCTATCGTTCGGCGACCCTGACCTTGACCCTCTAAATAGCAAGTATCGTGGGTGTGAGATACATGTGGCCGTCGGTGTCGGACACTATATCCACGTCCCACAAGTGACGTGGGCGTCGAAGCCCGCGCCACTTGTGGGACGTGGATGTAGTGTCCGACACCGACGGTACATGTATCTCACACCGACGATACTTTCTATTTAGGGTTTCTCCTCTACCGCTCGGCGACCCTCGACGTCCCTCGTTCCCGATAAAATAAAGAGGAAGAAGAAGAAAAAAAAAGAGGAGAAGAACTCCTCTATTCTTTCTTCTCGTCTTTTTTTTCTGTTCTTCCTCTTCTTTTTTTATCCTCTTCTTCCTCTCATGTTCGAGGGGTCGGGAGGTTGCCTAGTGTCAAAGAATTCAACAAAACCATGTCTTCATCATTAGGCGACAGTAACAGGTGCATGATGGTACGAAGCTCTCCAAAGTTATTTTGGAACGGAGTCCCAAATAAGATAATTCGCTTTTTGGTACAAAGTTCAGCAAGAACCTTCCAAATATCATTATTTGGAAGGCCTTTGCTGAAATTCATACAAAAAGGCAAATTATCCTATCCGGGACACCATTCCAAAATAACTTTGGAGGACTTCGTCATGCCCTGGTTACTTCCGGCTAATGATGAATCCATGGATTTCTTCAATACTTTGACACTAGGAAACCTCTCTCGACCCCTCGACGATCCTCGACCCCTCGAACCCTCGACAACCCTGGACCCCTCGACCCCTCGAACCCTCGACGACCCTAGACCCCCTCTCGACCCCCTCATGTCGAAGTTATCGGGTAGGGGGTATATCGACAACGACATACCCAATACATGCATACATACATACATATCACATGCATCCATACATATATGAACAAAATTAATATCTACTAATTAACAACCTAAATAAAAATAACTAATACATATAGGAAGAAGAAGAAAAAAGAAGAGAAGAAAGAATAGAGGAGAAGACTTCCTCTTCTTCCTCTCCTCTTCTTCTCCCTCTTCTTC
>NC_041384.1:4677857-4678586 GCF_002162155.2 Triticum dicoccoides | reverse complement strand
TCAACCCTCGACCCCCTAAACTAGTTCTCGACCCCCCCTCATGTCGAAGTTATCAGGGAGGGGGTATATCGACCCCCCCTCATGTCGAAGTTATCGGGGAGGTTTATATCGACCCCCCCTCCTGTCAAAGTTAACTGGGAGGGGGTATATCGACAATGACATGAATACATGGAAAAAATGCTATCCATCTATACATACATAGCCACATTCATATATACATGGAAATAATGCTATGAAAAAAATATGAACAAAAAAATGCTATGAACAAAAAAATAATACACATAAACAAAAAAATACATATATGAACAAAAAATGCTCTGAACAAAAAAATAATACACATATATGAACATCTATACATACATATAGCCACATACGTATATACATTATATATACGTACAAAAAAATAAAAAAATGATAAACAGGTGGCGGCGGCTCACGGCAGCGAGGTTGACTGGCGAGGGCGACGGCGAGGGCATCGGCGAGGGCGGCGGCGAGGGCATCGGCGAGGGCGGCACGGGCTCTGGGAGGAGGGCTCGGGGACGACGGCGAGATCGGGGGCGGCTCGGGCTTGGGGGACGACAGCGAGCTCGAGGGGCGGCGTGAGCTCGAGGGACGGCGCGGGCTTGGGGACGACGGCGAGCTCGAGGGACGGCGCGGGCTTCGGGGCGGCGCGGGCTTGAGGGCGGCAAGGGCTCGAGGGCGGCGCGGGCTCGAGGAGCGGGCAGCGGC
>NC_041384.1:4667219-4677644 GCF_002162155.2 Triticum dicoccoides | reverse complement strand
GGGACTAAAGGGGGGCATTGGTCACGGTTTGTGCCACGAACCGTGACCAATGGCCCCCTTTAGTCCCGGTTGGTGCCACCAACCGGGACCAAAGGCCTTGTGCGGCTGCTGCGTCGAAAGTTTAGTCCCACCTTGCTAGTTGAGAGGGGTGCGCAGTGGTTTATAAGCCCCACTGCCGCACCCCTCTCGAGCTCCTCTCCATTGCAGGCTTACGGGCCTAATTGTCACTGCTATGCCTGTGGGCCTACTGGGCCTCCTGCGGGCCTGAATCCTGGCCCTTGGATGGGTTTCTAGTCGTATTCAGGCCGTGGGGGCCTAGTAGGTGGCATTTTTTTTGTTTTTTGTTGCTTTATTTATTTTCTTTTATTTTTTGCCTTATTTTTTAATTCTTTATGCTTTTAGTTTCAGAAAAATTATAAAAGTTTTGTTAATGCCATTAGTTTTAAAATTTGAAAACACTTTTTTGTTTTTTTTGTTTTCTTTGTTGCTTTATTTATTTTATTTTGTTTCTACTTACAACAAAACACTTATTGTTGCTATTTTTCCAGTTTTTTTGTTTTGTTTTCTGCATTATTTATTTTCTTTTGTTTTTGGCTTTATTTTTTATTCTTTTTGCTTTTAGTTTTAGAAAAATTATAAACTTTCTGTTAGTGCCATTAGTTTTCAAATTTGAAAACACTTTTTTTGTTTTTTTGTTTTCTTTGTTGCTTTATTTATTTTATTTTGTGATTAACTTTACTATAAAAATAGTTTGTTCCTGTTTTTTTTGATTTTTTTGCATTATTTATTTTCTTTTGTTTTTTCCTTTAATTTTTAATTCTGTTTGCTTTTAGGTTAGCAAAATTATAAACTTTCTGTTAGTGCCATTAGTTTTAGAAAAATTATAAACTTTCTGTTAGTGCCATTAGTTTTCAAATTTGAATAGTTAAAATTTGAATTCTTTGAAAATTGTTTGAATCACAAGTTTGTGATTAACTTGCTAAAAAATGAGAATAGATGCGCTTATAGAGAAAATTCAACCTAAATTCCTAGTAAATTTCTATGAATTTCAGAGAAAATCACTATGAATTTAGGTTAAACTTTTCTCTATTAGGCCATCTATTTTCACTTTGAGAGGAGCTCAACAAGGCAGAGAGGGAAGGGATTATAAACCGGTGTGAGCCCCCTTCGGTTGGCGAGGTGGGACTAAACTCTGCTCGCAATGAGGACCAACCCTTTAGTCCCGGTTTGTGGCACAAACCACGACTAATGGTCATGGGCCAGGGGCGAGGAGCAAAATTATAAACTTTCTGTTAGTGCCATTAGTTTTAGAAAGTTGAAAGTTGAAAGTTGGCATGGGCCAGGGACTAATGGTCATGGTATTACGAGGGCCGAACCATAAGACATGAAAGCATTTCAAATGAACTCTGAAAAAGTTGAAAGTTGGCATGGTATCATAATTTCACCCACATAGCATGTGCATGTACAAAACGGACAATGGTAGCATGTTCGTGTGTTACAAAGTTGGCATGGTATCATCATAATAGTTCCGGGAGGAAGTCTACACTTTTTCTTCGCTTGTGTATTTTGCTTATTGCGCCACAACCATGGATAATCTTCATTGTTTATCAGGATCCTTGGGTCAGGCTTGACATTGAAGGGAGGAATTTCATGAAACTTTTCATAATCTTCTGACATGTCTGTCTTGCCGTCCACTCCCAGGATGTCCCTTTTTCCTGAAAGAACTATGTGGCGCTTTGGCTCATCGTATGATGTATTCGCTTCCTTATCTTTTCTTTTTCTTGGTTTGGTAGACATGTCCTTCACATAGATAACCTGTGCCACATCATTGGCTAGGACGAACGGTTCGTCAGTGTACCCAAGATTTTTCAGATCCACTGTTATCATTCCGTACTGGGGGTCTACCTGTACCCCGCCGCCTAACAGATTGACCCATTTGGACTTAAACAAAGGGACCTTAAAATCAGGTCCGTAGTCAAGTTCCCATATGTCCACTATGTAACCATAATATGTGTCCTTTCCGCTCTCGGTTGCTGCATCAAAGCGGACACCACTGTTTTGGTTAGTGCTCTTTTGATCTTGGGCGATCGTGTAAAATATATTCCCATTTATCTCGTATCCTTTGTAAGTCAATACAGTCAAAGATGGTCCCTTGGACAACAAGTACAACTCATCACAAACAGTGTTGTCACCTCTGAGACGTGTTTCCAACCAACTGCTAAAAGTCCTGATGTGTTCACATGTAATCCAGTCGTCGCACTGCTCCGGTTGTTTGGAGCGCAGACTGCTCTTGTGTTCATCGACATACGGGGTCACCAAGGTAGAGTTTTGTAGAACTGTGTAGTTTTCTTGAGACGAAGAATATCCGTCCCTGCATATTATTGAGTCTCTTCCAAGAGTGCCTTTTCCAGTCAGTCTCCCCTCATACCGCGATTTAGGGAGACCTATCTTCTTAAGGCCAGGAATGAAGTCAACACAAAACCCGATAACATCCTCTGTTTGATGGCCCATGGAGATGCTTCCTTCTGGCCTAGCGCGGTTACGGACATATTTCTTTAGGACTCCCATGAACCTCTCAAAGGGGAACATATTGTGTAGAAATACGGGCCCCAGGATGACAATCTCGTCGACTAAATGAACTAGGACGTGCGTCATGATATTGAAGAAGGATGGTGGGAACACCAGCTCGAAACTGACAAGACATTGCGCCACATCACTCCTTAGCCTTGGTACGATTTCTGGATCAATCACCTTTTGTGAGATTGCATTGAGGAATGCACATAGCTTCACAATGGCTAATCGGACGTTTTCCGGTAGAAGCCCCCTCAATGCAACCGGAAGCAGTTGCGCCATAATCATGTGGCAGTCATGAGAATTTAGGTTCTGAAACTTTTTCTCTGGCATATTTATTATTCCCTTTATATTCGACGAGAAGCCAATCGTGACCTTCATACTGAGCAGGCATTCAAAGAAGATTTCTTTCTCTTCTTTCGTAAGAGCGCAGCTGGCAGGACCTTTATACTGCTTTGGAGGCATGCCGTCTTTTTCGTGCAAACATTGCAGGTCCTCCCGTGCCTCAGGTGTATCTTTTGTCTTCCCATACACACCCAAGAAGCCTAGCAGGTTCATGCAAAGGTTCTTCGTCACGTGCATCATGTAAATTGAGGAGCGGACCTCTAGGTCTTTCCAGTAGGGTAGGTCCCAAAATATAGATTTCTTCTTCCACATGGGTGCGTGTCCCTCAGCGTCATTCGGAACAGCTAGTCCACCGGGACCCTTTCCAAAGATTACGTAGTGTAAATCATTGACCATAGCAAGCACGTGATCACCGGTGCGCATGGCGGGCTTCTTCCGGTGATCTGCCTCGCCTTTGAAATGCTTGCCTTTCTTTCGACATTGATGGTTGGTCGGAAGAAATCGACGATGGCCCAGGTACACATTCTTCCTGCATTTGTCCAGGTATATACTTTCAGTGTCATCTAAACAGTGCGTGCATGCATGGTATCCTTTGTTTGTGTATCCTGAAAGGTTACTGAGAGCGGGCCAATCGGTGATGGTCACGAAAAGCAACGCCTTAAGGTTAAATTCCTCCTGTCTGTGCTCATCCCACGTACGTACACCGTTTCCATTCCACAGCCGTAAAAGTTCTTCAACTAATGGCCTTAGGTACACATCAATTTCGTTGCCGGGTTGCTTAGGGCCTTGGATGAGAACTGCCGTCATAATGAACTTCCGCTTCATGCACATCCAAGGAGGAAGGTTATACATACATAGAGTCACGGGCCAGGTGCTGTGATTGCTGCTCTGCTCCCCGAAAGGTTTAATGCCATCCGCGCTTAAAGCAAACCATACATTCCTTGGGTCCTTTGCAAACTCATCCCAGTACTTTCTCTCGATTTTTCTACACTGCGACCCATCAGCGGGTGCTCTCAACTTCCCATCTTTCTGTGGTTCTCACTGTGCCATCGCATCAACTTGGCATGCTCTTCGTTTATGAATAGACGTTTCAACCATGGTATTATAGGAGCATACCACATCACCTTCGCAGGAACCCTCTTCCTGGGGGGCTCACCGTCAACATCACCAGGGTCACCTCGTCTGATCTTATACCGCAATGCGCCCCATACTGGGCATGCGTTCAGATCCTTGTATGCACCGCGGCAGAGGATGCAGTCATTAGGGCATGCATGTATCTTCTCCACCTCCAATCCTAGAGGGCATACGACCTTCTTTGCTGCGTATGTACTGTCGGGCAATTCGTTATCCTTTGGAAGCTTCTTCTTCAATATTTTCAGTAGCTTCTCAAATCCTTTGTCAGCCACAGCATTCTCTGCCTTCCACTGCAGCAATTCCAATACGGTACCAAGCTTTGTGTTGCCATCTTCGCAATTGGGGTATAACCCTTTTTTGTGATCCTCTAACATGCGATCGAACTTCAGCTTCTCCTTTTGACTTTCGCATTGCGTCCTTGCATCGACAATGACCCGGCGGAGATCATCATCATTGGGCACATCGTCTGGTTCCTCTTGATCTTCAGCAGCTTCACCCGTTGCAGCATCATTGGGCACATCGTCTGGTTCCTCTTGATCTTCACCAGCTCCCCCCGTTGCAGCATCACCGTATTCAGGGGGCACATAGTTGTCATCGTACTCTTCTTCTTCGCCGTCTTCCATCATAACCCCTATTTCTCTGTGCCTCATCCAAACATTATAGTGTGGCATGAAACCCTTGTAAAGCAGGTGGGAGTGAAGGATTTTCCGGTTAGAGTAAGACCTCATATTCCCACATTCAGTGCATGGACAACACATAAAACCATTCTGCTTGTTTGCCTCGGCCGCATCGAGAAACTCATGCACGCCCTTAATGTACCCGCGGGTGTGTCTGTCACCGTACATCCATTGCTGGTTCATCTGCGTGCATTATATATAATTAAGTGTCCAAATTAATAGAAGTTCATCATCACATTAAAACCAAAGTGCATACATAGTTCTCATCTAACAACATATAGCTCTCTAGAGCATCTAATTAATTAAACCATACATTGAAACTATGTAAAACATTTCAATGCGAAAACAAATGCGATCATAATCGCAACCAAGGTAACAATTGATCCAACGGCATAATGATACCAAGCCTCGGTATGAATGGCATATTTTCTAATCTTTCTAATCTTCAAGCGCATTGCATCCATCTTGATCTTGTGATCATCAACGACATCCGCAACATGCAACTCCAATATCATCTTCTCCTCCTCAATTTTTTTAGTTTTTCCTTCAACAAATTGTTTTCTTCTTCAACTAAATTTAACCTCTCGACAATAGGGTCGGTTGGCATTTCTGATTCACATACATCCTACATAAATAAAATCTATGTCACGTTGGTCGGCATAATTTTCATAAACAATAAATGAACCAATAGTTATAAAGATAATATATATACCACATCCGAATCATAGACAGGACGAGGGCCGACGGGGGCGGATACCAAAACCATCGTACTATATAAGATGCAATGATAAAAGTAAGAAAATAATACAAGTATCTATGTAAACATACAAGTAAGAATATTTTTCCTTTCAGAAAGAAGATAAAACAAGAGGCTCACCACGGTGGTGCCGGCGATGAGCTCGGCACGGGTGATCGACGGCGGTGAAGACGGGGACGGGGCGTGACGCACCGCTAAACCTAGACAAATACTATGGAAAATGGAGCTTGGAGGTCGAGCTTGGAGAGGAGAAAGCTTAAGTAGTGTGGCTCGGGCATTCCATCGAACACCTTGTGTGCATAGGAGGTGAGCTAGAGCACCACCAAGCCCTCTCCCCCTCGGCCAGAGAAAATTAGAGCACTAGGGTGCTCTGCTCGCGAGCGAGGGGTATATATAGGCACCTCATTGGTCCTGGTTGGTGACATGATCCAGGACTAAAGGGGAGCCTGTGGTCCCGGTTCAAGCCACCAACCGGGACCAATGGTGGTGGGCCAGGAGCGAGGCCCATTGGTCCCGGTTCATCCAACCAACCGGGACCAAAAGGTCCAGATGAACCGGGACCAATGGCCCACGTGGCCCGGCCGCCCCCCTAGGCTCACGAACCGGGACCAATGCCCACATTGGTCCTGATTCTGGACTGAACCAGGACTAATGGGCTGACCCGGCCTGGACCAAAGCCCTGTTTTCTACTAGTGTCACTGGAATTATTTCTTATTAAAACGTGTTTGTTTTTCAATTTGATAGAAGCAATGTACTGCAGTGTACAGCAGAATATCTATGCTATGAAATAGAAGAGTCAGCTGCCATGTATATCGAGAATAAATCACATTAGGCTACCACTTGATGAACTTCACATCAACTACAGGAATGAATTCATCTTTGTTGGTCCACATCCACACAACCTAGTGTTTAATCTCCTTTGTTCCTTCATGTACCAAAGCAATTTATTACCATAATATTTGCTGATTAAATTAATGAGTTATGAACAAAGTAAACTTTTTTGTAAGGGTCAGGTTACTGGATATGCTATTTGCATTGGATACGTGCAAGAAGCTGAACCGAAGGGTGACCAAAACCTACAAAAAAATTATAATCAGTTTGTAGACATACATAGGTCTTGCAACGCATTTGGGCTGGATAGTTAAAGTATTTGTGTAAACTACATTTCAGCTATAATCGTCAAAGCATTTGGGAGCAACAAATAAGCTTACTACATTTCAGTCTAACTTCTTTAGCTTACAAAAGCAATTATTCTACAGGGAAGATTATAAGTCTACTACTCCCTCCGTCTAGGAAAAGTTGTCTCCAAGGCGATTTTACAGAAAACTCCTCCCCAAACTCCCGACACAACCCGCACTCCTCGTCTTCTTCAGCCGATGCTCCACAGCTCTGACACAGGCGCATCGATGCCGGAGCTCCCCTGCGCCGCCCTGCTCCCCTGCTCTCCCGCGCGTCCGTCGCCGCCGCCGCAGCTGCCTCCTCCGCTACTCCCTTTTGCCTCGCGCAGCTCCCCTGCCTCCCTTGCCTGCCTCCCGAATCTCCCCTCTTTCAATCCAAAAATTTCTTCTTCTTCTTCCTCCCGCCGTGTCTCTTGCTCGCGCCCACCCCCTCCCTCGTAGCGTCGATGGAAGGAACGTGGCCAGCCCTCGGCCTGGCTGCCGGCTACACGGCCTTCCCGCCTCCCCCCGGCACCGCCGCTCCGACCCTCGTGGCGTTGGGCGAGGCTGTGACGGCGCGGCAAGAGACGGTGGCCAAGGAGTCGTTTGCGCAGGCGGTGAGCCAGATCGTGCGTAGATGCCCCAACTCGAGCGGCCTGGTTGTGGCCGTCGTCGACGCCAAAGCCATCACCTTTGGCAGCGCCGCTCTCGCCTCCACCACGGGCCGGCTAGTCAATGTGCCCGAGATCCTCGAGGAGGTGCGCGACGCCACCGCGCGCTGGAGGCTCGCGCTCCTGCCCACCCCGTCGAGACCGTCGAGCCAACCCCTGAGTTCATCAAGAGAGGTCGAATGTTTACTTTAGCCGGCCTAGAGCTCATACTACTATTTTCATCTGCTGAATAGAGCTTAAGCTCTGCACTTTCATGGACTGATGTTCATTTTACTCATTGTGCTGCTTTCTTTTTCTATAGCAAACATCAAAAACTTCTGTACATGGAGTAATTGGGATCTTCATTTGACAATATTACAATATTGCAAACTATTCTGACGACTGCGAGACACAACAATACTGTTTCATTTGCAACAAGTATAATCACCCAATGACCATGCGCCGGTGTCCTACTCTCAAAATGCCGAAGCCGGGGTTGATGCTTTGCGGATATGGAACTGAAAATATGGCTTTCTTTCAGATGCCCGACAATATCTAAGGGCGGATATCTCACCAAAGGATTCGCCAATAGCATTGGTATCAATTTCTGGCGGCTCTATCAGTCCCAATATTATGGAGGCAGAGGTTGCTAAGATAGCTCAGTGTCAGCAGCAATGGACTTGGGAGGCTATACCGCATGGCCAGGATGCTTTTCTCATGTCCTTCCCAAACGAGGAAGTTCTTCAGAGGGTGACTGGGTTTGTAGTTTTCATCAAGTCTCACAATGTTACTATTGAGTTCAAGCCCTGGAGGTCGCAGGAGATACCACATCGATTCGAGCTGCTTCCTATCTGGGTGCATGTGCATGGGGTGCCTCATGCTCTCCGTCACTTCTTGGGTCTTCGGGCGGTTGGCTCGATGATTGGCAAGACTCTGGATGTTGACCTTCTTTGTTTGCGTCGAAGAGGAATTGTTCGTATTCAGGTAGCGGTGCTGAACCTCGACGCTTTCAAGAGGAGCATAGTGGATTTTCTTTCTTCTGATGTGGTTGTTCAAAGGAAGGGGTATGAGCTACGGTACAACCTAGAGAAACTAGATTTCCGTGTTGATGCTGATTTCGTGCCTCGTGTGTGGGAGCACGGAGATGATCCAGGGGCGACAAAGGACATGACAGGGAGGATACAACAAGGGACTACGATCCAAGTAATAGGCCCAAACCTACTTCATCGTCCAACGGCTCTTTGGTTCCTACTACCTCGGGTGGAGTGGTGCCTATGCAGTTGAGCTCGGCCTCGCCTCTCTCCGTGGGGTCTTCAACACCGGATAAGATCTTCATCAATGTCACACCACCTAACCCTAATCGACGTATGCATTCCAAGGTAGTTCCTATGTCACTACAGGGATCTCCACCGTCGGCCAAGACACCTTCGGCATGTTCTCTATGGCAGCCCCGGTGATCAATGCGCCGTCTCTACTGACGACGATGGCGCCATAGACTTCGAAGCCGCCGACTCCGACGCAGTTGGCCGCACCGCCGCACCTCGAAGAGGGTGCCTAGGAGCGGACTCAGCATGAGGAGTTGGCACGGGCGGAGGTACCTGCGCGCGCAGCTTCGGCGCCACCGTCGCCGGCACCTGCTTCACCTTCCAGGCGGGGAGTGATCTTCTCCTCGTCCGTTCAGGCTGACCATGAGTCGGCCATGGCGGAGCTGCGAGCTTTGTCCTCTACGCCTTCGACGCCGGGAGGGGTGTCTACATCTAGGGAACCTGCGGAGCCGGAGGATGACATGCAACCCTCACGGTCTTCTTCATCATCGCCGCGCCCGTCTATTCCACAACTCGAGACCGGAACTGCCAATGTTGCCGGCCTCACTCCACCATCACTGAGGCGCAGCGGTCGGCACGCCATTGGTGCTGATGGTACAATAGCCACCGACGAGGACTCGGTGGTGAAGGCCATGCGTCGGGTGGCGGCCCGCAACCTCAACTTTGAAGGTACCTCTTCTCGTCAATCTTTTTTTTCTTTTGATAATTCCAAAGTATCTTCAAATATTTCTAGCCTTGGAGTTTCATTAGGACGTAGCGAGAAATAAGTAGATTTTTCTGTTACGACGCTTAAACAAGTGGAGTTCGACCGGCTTACGGTTTCTCCTAAGTTGTCGAAGTTCATGGAACCTCTTTGTCAGATGAGGAGGATGAGGAAGCTGATGCCAACAATGAAGGCAAGCTTCTCTCCCATCTGGTTAAAGACACAATAGAGGTAGACTTGGATGATATTGTACGTGACACGATGCTATGTGAGCTGGTCGCGTCGGTACGAAAGAACAAATCTAACCCAGCGAAGAAAAGAGGGCGCCCATCTAAGAGGGCAAAGGCCTCTAATAAAAAAATATGGTTCATCATGAGAGGCATGTTTTGGAATAGAGGAGGTCTTGGTGACTTGGCCAAACACAAACATATCGCTGATTGTGTAAAGGATCATGCATTGGAATTTGTGGCTATTACTGAGTCGGGTAAACGAGACTTCCCAACACGTGATCTTGACCACTTTTCATGTGGTTACGATTATGAATGGCATTTGGTGTTTACATCTGATTGGATGTTTGCAACAACTACCAGCTTTAAATTGTAGTTGTAAAAACATGTTCCTTATGCAGAACAGATCCATTTATTTGTTTATATAATTGCGAAACCTGATACTTGTGTTCTTGTTTCTCTTTCAGAGTCGTATCTCTTATGCCAGGCAGAACTTTAGGGAAGATAGTGAGCCAAACCATCTTGAAGAGAGCGAGATGACCCCAAGGTCCTGTCTTGATGAAGACTGTGAGTTGAAGCTACTCACAAGCCGTTGTGAGACAACCTCTGTGCAGTCGCTGCCTCAATTATTTCAACTGCTTCAGTCTCAACTTAAAGCGGAAAGACTTGCTTTCCCCCATTTGGGAGGTCCGGTGGAATCTTGCTAGGCAACCATTCCACGTACTTGGAACTTTTGTCCACGTCAAAGGGGGGATATCATATCAAATTTCACCTTTGAAACAAGTCCGACAATTTCCTTTGGAGCCTGGCGGCTGTATATGGTGCCGCTCAGACGAGTTTAAGTCTTCTTTTCTAAAGGAACTTGTTAATACCTGCCGA